>NC_088860.1:16245993-16545993 GCF_963853765.1 Magallana gigas | reverse complement strand
ATGTATGTGATCAGATTTTTGATTTATTTAACATTACATCCATCTATTGTTTCATCTTACACAATAAAGCAAAATAAATATTTGACCTACATTTAACGAACTCAGTGTCACCAATCCATTAGTCTGCTGAGCCTGTTCACTGTTCACAGCTGATTCTGCAGTCTGGTCAGTAGCATCATTTTGGTGCATCAGTAGATCAAACAACACACAGGACCCTGCCAATCATAACACATACATCTATCAGTCTGCTGTTACTTTCACTTTAATACAAATCTTGTGAGTCTAAGTATCCTTTAACCCTTTTACTTTCATTATTGAGTAAGTTCCCTACCCAGACTGTGGCCTGCCACAGACACAGTGCCCTGGAACTGTGGGTTCCTCTCCTGGAACAGCTCATACAGTCGGTTCATCTCATTGCCTACTTGGTCGGCTATTGTCTGCCAAAAATAAACAAAACTTAATACAAAATGGGTCAATATGAAGTATATTGCAAATCGAATTATTGTTATTTACATGTAGATGATTCCAAAAATAAAAAATTCTGCATTCTCAATGCTCTGCTTGATGCACTATCGTTGTAAACGTACAATTCTCATTTACAAAGATAAAAAACGGATGTACATAATTTTGCAAAATACCATAAAAAAACACACAAGAAAAAGTAAATTAAGCATGAACATTTAATTTATATAGAAAATATGGTGGCCCAAAGTTTGGCTATGAAATTGAGTTTCGGGCCGTTACCTGACAATAGGTAGGACTGGTGTAGAAGAGGACATCCAATAGAGTGTCATTGACAAAGTTACGTAACTTGGGTGTGCTGGGCAGTGTGATAGCTTTCAAACGTCTGAAAAGAAAATGTCAAATTTACATGTATGTACAATATATTACCCAACCAATAAAGATGGTAAAATAAAAACCCTCATCAAGTCGAACACTCCCAACCCATAATAAAAATTATAGACAGTGTAATCCTCACTGTAAAATCCCCACATATCTGTAAGTGTATGTCAAATTTTGTGAACTCTTTTGAAGTCTAATTTTCAAAAACTCTTCAAAGAGTCAAATAAATATTTCTATTGATTAGTATAACAATTTTGATAAAACATATATGTTAGACATATCACATGCTAGATACATATAGATATATATATATAGATATATAAAAAAAATGTCAACATACTTATCTAGCCCGGTGCCCTCTCCGTGCAGAGCTGAATGCCACTGAACAGGAATAAATTCCACACGACCAATGCGTTTCTGGTCCACGTACGTCTTAAAGTGGGAATTAAGCAGAGAGAGGGAAATAGATCTGAAATCGTCCACTGAAAAAAACAACCCAATGTTATTGATCAAATCTATATACTGGGGTATATATAGATATATAGGTTCCCACCAAGTTTAAGAGAAACCAAATTTAAGAGAAACATTATCAATAATCTTGTATTCTTCTCACCACACTCGATAATATTCCTAAATCTAACATCGCAGAAATCCCCAATGCCATGAACGACAAATATAAGGTGATCTACCTGTATGGGTTCACCTGGAAATAAAGAGAAAATAATATACATGTGTATCGGCTTTTATGAACATCATTATGCAATATACATGGACTTGTGAAAAAATCATTGCAAGCTCTAAATCTAAAGTTCCAGATCAGACCAATCAAAATACTACCTTTAACATTAATTTGTAAATATTTTTTTCATTTTTGCATGATTAGTGAAAGTTTGAAAAGTAGACATGAGATATTGAGATAATTTATTTTTGAATTCTTTCTTTCCGACTACAGGTTCTGATCCTACCATCACTGATTGACTGGAAGTCATCTATTCCTCTCTTTACAACCCTCGGTCGCATCCCTTCTCCCTACAACAGCAAACAATAAAAGGGCTAGAATATGACCAGAATTAAAGGTCATCTCCCTTTACAGCTTAACTTCATAATAACTTTTGGGTGAATATTAATTTTCTTATCAGATAACATTGTACTTGTTTAGATATTGAAGCGCATTTCTTGTATTAAACCTAATTTTTGAACTTGAAATAAATGTTTTTCACCAATTAAACATATTAAACTTTTATTATTGGCAGCTCACAACAAACACTAGCATTCTCTAGGAAATCAATCTGGTTATGTCAGTGACTATGTAAGCATAGTAAAGCCTTCATTTTGCAATATTTTTAACAATGAATGTTGCAGTGTTGCATTTTATCAGTAAGAGCTGTAGAAATCAAGGGATTAAAAAAATGAAATAAAATCCACACTGATTTATAAACTGCATGTTCTTTGAAAAAGAATTAGAAAACCAAGATAGACCATATTCATGCAATTTCTTAAAAAAATTTGAATATGACTGATCTCTAAAACGTATCATTTCATCACATACAAAAATTTAAGTGTAAATCCTACTTATGAATACTTGAAAATAAACTAAATGCAATTTATGAATGATTTTTTTTTAATAAAAACTGATTTTTCAACTTTCTGACATATGCTCAAAATAATACATAAGGAATATGTATTAATTTCAATGACCATTAAATGATATAAGCTACAAGTAGTCTGAAGTAGATCTTAAAAAAGTTCAGGAAACAAACAGAAGATGAAGCACTTGTCACCACAGCATACATGTAACTCACCACTGAAGTGGAGTGACCCTTGAAAGAAAACATGCCCAATGTTCTAGTAAACTACATTTACATATCAGAGGTCAAAAGCAAAAAGTCCCCACTCCCAATACCTACATAGTAAATACACATGTACAATAGCTTTAGAGTAAAATATGATCCATTCTATTAAATGTAACTACAAATAATAATTCAGTGTTTGTATAAACATGTATAATTATATCTGATCAGTTAAAACTATTTGCACCAACTGTCTTATTACACCCTCAACAAAAACTTACATGCAACATTCTTCATTCTAAAATTTGATATAACTACTGGTTAGATATTTGAAAATGGAATTTCCCATGCCAATGCAACTACATGTACCACTGTATGCAGTTAGTACAAAAGCTTGATGCATTACCTGTGTGGATCCCCAATCATCAGGCTGAGATGAAGCCGTGAAATGTACAATGACATTTGCATTGTGCATGACAATAGTTTCTCCCCCTGGGAACTCAAGGCGTTTGTGCCAGACATTATACTGCAAGGCATTCCTATACTCTTCCTGGAATAGTGTTTAATAAAATGAGAGAATATTTCATATAGGCAAAACTATTGTTTCTAGGTGCTATAGTACTGTAAATTCCTAATTAAACGCGAGGAATTAATATCCGTGTAAAATCGCGAGAATCCTGTTTCGCAAATAAAATCTCGCTTTTAATTTTCAAACATATGTAAACTACATGAAACTATGATAAAATTTCGGCATTCACGATTTTATGTTCTCGCAATTTGATGGAAAACCGTTGAATCGCAGAATTAACTACTCGTGTAAAATAAGAAATCTACAGTATACAATCAATTTAATTATACAGTGAACATTTCTTCAAATGCTTACCAAAACAAAAAACATATCCATAAAACAAAATTAAATTTTCTGTATAATTTATATACAAGTGTTGCATTTTTGCACAACATCAACATTTTAACATACTTCCAGCTTCTGTGCAAAGTTCTCCTCATATGGCACGTATCTGTTATCTCCCTCACGCTTATAAAACCAAGTGCATCGACGAATGGCGTTCGGTTCTTCTTCCCAATAGACGGCTGACCTCTGTCTTTCTGACAAGATAACATCATAGCGTCCCCCATCTGTCGGTATTTGGTCAGACACCTTACCTGGAAAAAAATAAATTGCATAAATTATGAATAAATATTGGAAAAATCAGTAGTGATAAGTGGTAATATACAAATTACCAATTCTTAAACAGACTTGAACAATTTCTAGATACATTTGTGAGGTTCATTGACTTATCAATAAATGTTTTTAAGAGTATTCTACATATATGTTTAATTTATGTATACCAGATCTTAATGCCTCTTCCAGTCTCATACTGTCCATCAGAGAGAAAGGGTACCAGATGTCTCGCGTCTCCACTCTTTTACAAAAACACCAATGAGGCTGTACAGGAATGTAGATACCGCTCCCTTCTCCTGGGGGTACATTCCCAGGGGGAGGGACTATTGCAGTGAAGTTGGGCTTGGGAGGCATAGGTGTCTGGGAAGGTGGGGGCTGGTAGGTCTGATTCATTGTAGGAGGGACCTACAACCATAACGGTGATAAAAATGTGTGGACAAGTTTTCAAAAAGATTTCTGCATTAAGATTGCTGGATAGTCTGACATGGCCAGTTTTAAACTATACAAATCATCCTGGGAAGAAGAGCTCTGTATCAAATTATTAAAAAAAAATCTTCAATGTTTAAAGCTAGTATTTGTGGGGTTTTTTTTTTAATACTAAATACATGTACTAGTTAGGCCTATAAAAAAAAGTTGTGTGTTTAGGGTAACACTGATGAAAAAATAAGATTAGGTAGGTAGGGATTCTTTTTATTTTATCACATTTTTTTCTGCATGAATCTTAAGAATGTTTGTTTGTGTCATATTTAAAAACAGATTTTTTAATAGAAATAATATAAAATTCACAATCGGATAAAAACAGACATCTAAAAATGGTAGGAAAGGGGCATTTTTTTAGGTTTCCCTAAACACACAACTTTTTTTTTTAGGCCTTAAGAGCCAAAGATATTGTGTCCAAATTTTTTAATAATTATCTGCAGTTACTATCTTTTCTCAAAAATAACTAAAATTTAGTAATTGTCCCATAGTGTTTAAGAAAAATATTATCTCTAAGAAAAATAAGATTTGTCTAACCTGAGCCACTGGAGGGGGATTAAACATCGAGGGTGCAGACTGTGAAGCTGCTGCCGGAGGGCCCGGAAACTGTGCTCCCCCGCCCCCAGCAGAGGGGGCATATGTTCCCTGTGGCATCTGTGCATACTGTAATTTTCTCAATCCGTCTGATTTTCTGAATGTATTTCCAGCTGGAGGACCTAAATTCAAACAATTTGTCATTTGATTTGTTCAAAATTTTATGTACATTTACTGTAGTCTATTTGTTAAATCAATTTATTTTATTCATTTCATTTAATATGATAGGCCTTGCAAATAAGATAGGTACTTTTCATTCATACCTACTATGTTTTATTAGATAAGGGGATGTAATTTTGTGGATGTGTTGGTTTTCAGTTTTAGTAAGAAAAGTTACTCTTTCAAAACTTGTTTTTGTGGAGGACGTAAATTCGTGGTGGAGGGATACCCACAAAAACCATGAAAATTGAACCACCACGAATTCTAATGATTCCACAGTAATTATTTTCCTTGAAGTATCATGTTTTAAAATCAATTATCAGGTACTGAATTACAGTAACTTATATAGTTTCTCCTGACGTTTACAATGTCACTGATAGAAATTATTAATCAACATGATAAACATAGTTGTTATGATGAAAAACACATATTCATATTCTAGATCTTGACAGCATTGTCCTACATGAAGCAATGTATATAATGAATGACTCCTTTGTTGACACCTTGTAAATACATACCTGTAGGGGGGCCTGCAGGTGAAGGTGAAGCAAACGATGGTGGAGGAATGGGCGGGGCCACACTGGTCTGCATCCTCGGTGTAGACTGAGAGGGAAGTGGGTTGTGACCTACATGAGCAAAGGGGTCTGACCCAGAGGGTGTATGCTGAAAGTGGCTGAATGGTGTGCCATGAGGGGCACTATGATGACCGTGTGGTGGAGTCTGTCCAACAAAACTATCGGCTTCTCCTTCTTCATCTATCATTTTAAAAATATCAGAAAAGTATGTTAATCAGATTAAAAAGTTTCATAAACATAGCATAATACATGTACATGTAATGATAAATGTTACATTTAGGTGTTGATTAGATATGGTACATGTAAAAGTGCCAAAATTGTATGGTTCATTTCTAAAGTAGAATTCAAATCCCAAATCGACCTTAAGAGGGTCGGAGGCCCAAGTTGTTGGCGATTATTCATGTGATTTGACACAAAACTATCAAAACTAATGTAACAATAACACAAGTTGCACAGCACATCTACATAAAGCAGGCCACTAAAAATGTCATATGGCAGCCGGCATATTGTTGACAATTCAAATTGATGTATGAAATGTTACCTGATCCGAATAACGAAGGTTCAGATTGAATAACTGGCATTAAAACATTTGGTTGGTCTGGAGGATTATACGTGAGTCCCCCTCCTGCTGGCATAAGCAGCAGAGGGGGTGGTGTAGAATCCTTTTTCCCCTTGTCTGCCATCAGCGTTCAGAACAACACGTCATTGATGGAACTCTTTTGTGATTGAAAACCCAAACAGTCGTAAAACGCGATCTCAATCTTCTACATGTTTTTCTATATGGGCTATTTCTTAATAGAGCTCAAGTTCCTTTTTAAGACAGAAAAAGCACACAGACGACATTATCGGTGTAGTTTTCTTTTAGTTTTGAGGTTTTGAAGATGGAAAACACACAAGACATCAACCGTAAACAACATGGGGCTGGTGATGATGATAAAAATACAACGGAGAAAACGACGGAAACGAAAGCTACACGTAGTTGATTTCTAACAGTCACTTCTTTTTTTACACAATTTTTAGGATAGCTTAAGAAATTTCATACTACAGTATTGTTTCACCGAAGCAGTATTTGATGCTTTAATTTAACACAAGAAACATTCATATTTGTTTTAGGAATGTCGATGATGAGCTTTTTTACAACCGAATTAACCAGAGGATATCTTCTAGAGCGGGACAAGGCAAAATTTTCTGAGAGGAGAGAACGAGTTTACACATTTATGAAAACTCCTAGAGAATTGGAAAAGGTACTTCGATGCTGCATTTTTCATGAAAGAGTATTTTCTATACAATTTTGTAGGGATAGTATTTTTAATTGCATTTATAATGATGCATCAGATTGTTATTCCATCTTTACATAAAATATGTTGGTTTTTGTGTGTGTGTGAATCAAAGGTATGGTTACTCAAAATACTGGCTAGTGCAGCAAATTATCCGTGTTGACACAATGACAGAATTCAAAAACAGCATGAATATTTTTTAAGCTATAGGTGTATTTTTTAATGACATGACAATGTCCATATAAATCATAGTTATAATATCACAAAGACCATACTGGCATGCGATCAGTTCTTACTGAGTACCATTTCTTGCCAGTGCAATGTTACATGTATGTCATTTTATCAACACATAAAGTTATATATGAAAAATGATGTAACAATGCACTGGCAAGAAATGGTACTCAGCAAGAACTGGTCGCATCCCAGTACAGATACTTGATTCATCTATTAATTTTAAATTGATATGGAAAATAATCTAATCTGTCTAATCTTCATAAAAGCACATTCCTTAGGTTTATTGACAAAAATTTTAAGCTGAAATGTATTAAAGTATGAAAGAGTTCTCTTGTTTGTTCTTTAAAATTATTGTTTGATATAACATTACACTGCAGAGACCCAACAATGAGAATTTTTTAAAAATATTTCATTCTCCCATTCTTCCCAGATATTGGGAATGTTCTTAATTAAATGGGAAGTGCATGAGCCCTAGCTACTCTGTGTTTGTTTCTTTTCTAATTGAGCCATTTGTCTTGCAATTATTTGACAAAGTTTTATTTTTGATGAAAGTCTATTGTAAAGCTTATGGAAATCAGAAATTCAGTCTTGAATAATCAAAATTAACATTTTTAACCAAAAAGGTTGTTTGATTCTAGACATAAGATGAGATTAAACTAAACGTTTTAGTTTTGAATGTTTGAAAAACTTACTTTTGGTAACTCTACACTGTACTACGTACATTAGATATTTAATTAAAAAATATAAAATACTATTCTTTATTTCAGTTCTTGGTATATGGGTTTCTCCAGTGTTTAGATGCATTCCTTTTTTATTTCACATTCCTCCCAGTGAGAATTGTTCTGGCATTCCTGAAGATTTTAACACATCCTTGTGGTGTTCTTATACCAAGGTATAAGTTTCACAAATAACTTTTGTTGCTCTGCTTTCAATTGTACATGTCCAATCATTAGTTCTATTTACAAAATTTAGTCTCTTACATAAAACAAAAATTTAAAGGGACTTGGATAGGTTTGAGATCAAAATTTTATTTTTATTTTTATGTATAAAATGATTTATTGGTGCATTTTAAATGATTGGCCGAAATATTAAATGTTAAAGTCAAGTTACAAGCGAGATACAGAGGTAAGAATTGATGGTCATGTAAACAAAGCTCGAGTCTTATAGTTGTTAACAAAAAATGTAATGTAGAGAATTACCATTTCTTAGACAAAATGACTTGTAAAAAACAATTTAAACTAATTCAATATCTGCTTAAATACTATTATCAACAAAAGAAAGTTACATTTGATTGAAATTTAGACCAATACAACGAATATGTAAAAAATAACAATATTTGAACTTTGTTTACAAAACAAAGAATTATAAACTCTGTATCTTGCTTATAACTTGATATTTGAGTTTCAAATTTTGACATAGCATTACGAACTTTTATATTTATCAGTATAAACATTGAAAATGAAAAAAATAAAATTTGAAAATTTTAAGTCAAATCGTGTCCAAGTCCCTTTAAGACATATTTGTGTTAACAGATATATAGCCATCATTTATTTTTTTGTAATCTGAAAAGGTTTTTTCTCTTTCTGTTACATGAACTTTACATAATTATGTTCTTTCTCTGTTGTGATTACAGATGTGAAATCTTGGAACCTGCCCAGATTTGTGATATTCTAAAGGGAGTTATTCTAGTTTTTTGTTTTCTTATTGTAAATTATATTGATACCTCCATGATGTATCATCTTGTCAGAGGACAGGCAGTCATCAAACTGTATGTTTTCTACAACATGTTAGACGTAAGTTTCTAGTGATATTGCACTATAACTTTGCTTGCCTTCTTCAATTTAAATCACTTCACAGATCTTTTGACTTTCTAAAGAAATACTGTAGATTCCTTATTTTACATGCTTCATCCCATTAATCTACTGCTTTGCCTCAAATCGCAAAACTATAAATAAGCAAACACTGAATTGTTATCATAGTTCAATTTAGTTCAAATCTGTCTGAAAAATAAAAGCGAGATTGAAATCTGTGAGATGTGCATCTAATACCAGTATGTAGATATTAAATTGGTATACATGTACATACATGTAGCTACATTTATTTCCCTAGCAATAATGTGACTGTATATGTACATCTTATAGTTAAATGTACCAGTATAAACATCATATTCTAAATGTAATAGTAAAAAAAATTATTTATTTATTATTTCTTCTAAAGTTTAAGATTTGTTCACCTTCTTGAATGGATCAATTTTTATGGTAAAGTGTATGTGTATTGTTACTTGATTGTACATATAATTAAAACAATGTAACAGGGATACGATATACAGTGTAACTCATTTTGTTTTTACCATAGATGGCTGACAAGCTGTTTTCAAGTTTTGGACAAGACATTTTGGACTCTTTGTTTTGGACAGCTACTGAGCCTAAAGACAGAAAGAGAGAACACATAGGAGTGCTTCCTCATCTAGTCATAGCCATCATTTATGTTGGTATCCTTACCCAGGAAACTAGCCCTGCAAATGAGTAGATGTTGTAATTGCAAATGGTGTTTTTGATGCACATGCAATCTCCTCAGATTGTTTTGTGAAACACTGTCACTTATTTCTAGAACTGATTTTGGTATCTTTGGAAACATTTTCAAAAGACCATCTTTAGTTATTGCTTTAAATTCAGGTTATT
The DNA here is from genome assembly GCF_963853765.1 of Magallana gigas. Lineage (NCBI taxonomy): Eukaryota > Metazoa > Mollusca > Bivalvia > Ostreida > Ostreidae > Magallana > Magallana gigas. The sequence goes on along the minus strand of NC_088860.1, from coordinate 16,536,180 downwards.
GTTATGGTTACACTGTACTTTAATCCTTGACAAAACACAAGTCATACACACTCTGTTGATCTTATTCCAAGCCACAGTTCTGTTAGTGGCCTTCAACTCCCACAACAAAGCCTTGTTGACGGTTATGATGTCCAATAATGTAAGTACATGTAACTCCTCCAGAGCAACATACAGTAATTATACTGTAATCATTCATTAATACACTTCTGCATTACTTGAAATACACATTTTTCATGCATGTGTATTTATAATATTAGAGTCTCGATCCCTAGTTATTTTTTAATACTGTTATAGACACAATCCATTTCAGTGTGAAACTGACTTGGTTTAATTATAGCGTACAACAATTCACTATTACTTAAAAACTTCCTATACTCATTATATCCTTATTTATTTCCTCCGATGATTTTATTACCATCCAACATATATAAAGGGCAATACATGTATTATCATTTATTCCTTAACATTTCTTTGCTTCATTAATGGTTAATTAAACAATTAGATAAAGTAACATTGATGTAATGTCAATTGTATAGCAAACCAGTTACCATTTGGAAGTTATACAGGCCCCCCCCCCCTCCCCCCCCCCCCCCCAAAAAAAAATAATAATAATAACACTGATATGGTTATTATTCAATTTTATTTCAACATTTTTTTTCTGATATTTTTCAACATTTTTATTTGTTTTCAGTTTGTGGAAATAAAAGGAAGCCTCTTTAAAAAGATAGACAAAGGATTCCTGTTTCACATTTCCTGCAGTGATGTAAAGGAGAGATTTCTATACATTGTACTTCTGGCAATAGTCTTCATAAGAAACATGACAGAGTTTTCCTGGGACCCTCGTAAGAAACTTGACATTGATACAATTGATAAATTTAAGTGAATTTATTTACGGGTTCTTTCCAAGTATTTACTAGAAAATTTGTTGTATTTTTGTGTTTAGAACATGTGTGGGTTATCCTTCCTGATGCTGTGATGGTGTTTGGGGCAGAGATCTTGGTGGATTGGGTTAAACATGCTTTTATTCTCAAGTTTAATGAGATACCAGCAGATGTAAGCCTCATGATATCTACAGTTAATCACAGTATATATACATGTATACACATTGCAAGCTCTCTGTCCAAAGCTCTGTACAGTAATTGTAGTGAAGTAAATTCATAAGGCCATTGGACTTTAATTGACAAAACTGATTTTCACTGTACCAGTACTAGAAACACAATTATTATAGTGAGCTATACGTGTTATTACATAGCTGATTTTTGTAATACATAATGATAGATTTGCTTTCAAACCAATGTCCTAATTAAGTTTAAGATACTGTATACAGGGAAATATTTGCCCTGTTTTTTAATTTTGTTCCTTAAGACCTTTAGCCCCCATTGTCAGTGGGCATATTTATGACTGGCTGAATTCCAGTATCTCAAGTCATTTCTCTTTTAACACTACTGTGTCTGAGTGTATTCTAGACTGAGCAAAACATTTGCAAGTGTAAAAGGGCAAATTGACATAAAACACAGATCGAAAACTACCATGTATACCCTTTATTTTGAATATTATAAATAATATTTGATTATGTTGTGTCAGACAATATCATTACTATAGCTCTAAGAGGCACATCACTTACACATTACTAAAGTTAAATTTGTTTGAGACAATAAAACAAGGTCTGATTTCTAACATGGGTTTAATCATGAAAACTGTTCTCATTACCCTATGATTCATTAGGAATGTAGAAGTAAACTTCCAGTGGAGACAGTCATACCTAAATATTGTGGAATTATTTGAATTCATGAGGGAGCGTTATGTGGAAAGTTGAATGTTTATAGTATATGTGGAAAGGATTTTGGTTGATTGCATAAAGATTTATGTTTTAAAATTCAATGAGAATGATGTAAGTTTATAAACGAGGAATTCCCAAACATTCCTGTAATTATTCTACTAATCAAGGTACCGCTACAGATGCTTCTTTTTCTATTTTAGGTGTACCATTCCTTCTCTACCAGACTTGCTGAAGATATGGTGGCCAATAGGCAAAGCAGAGTAAGTGACAGTAAAAGTGAGAAAATACTCAGACGTAAACATGTGGTAATAAAGTTAATTATGTGTCTGGGCACAATACGTTCAAATAGTTAAATCTATGAATATCATAGACATTCTTTAGATATTGAGTTCATGTTTTTGTGAAACATTCATCATGAGTCAATGGAAAAACCAAGCTTGAAGGTCCTCCTCGGAGTAATGACTGATATGTTGATGTCCTGGTCAAATTGATGGGTAAAATTATGTTTCAAATTTGAAAATAGCATAGTTATGACTTGTCACTTTCATGGACAGATCAAATTGATGAAGAAAACAACTATACTTTGTCCCAAGATATCCTCGCTTCATATTTTGCTTAATTACTTGATATTTATAAATACCTCTGGGTTCAAATTATTTCCATACAAAACAATGAAAAATTTCCAAGATTTCTTCAAAAAACGCCCCCTTTAGCTTATCAGCTTTCAGTACAGGGCTAAAAAAAGTTATGTCTATGGGGATTTTGTATTGCAAGAGACCCATATGATAACATTGAAAAATTGTGTGAGGTATTTCAAGTGACTTCCGAATGGAGAAAAGATGTAAACATTCATCATTATAATCTCCGTAAGAAAGCTGTTTTCTTTTGTGTGAATTTTTCCAAATGATAATGTGTCAATAAAGTTTTTTTCATGGAAAGTTTCCCTTTGAGCTATTTCAATTGCACTTCTTTCACAGGCATGTGTATTTTTAATAAAAATTGGCCAAATGTGCTGCATAAATATCTTGGGACAGACTATAGCTTTGGTGTCTCAATTGAGATCGCCCCTTCCTTAAAATGGACTTTGTTGCACTACAATTTGTTTACAGTCTCACAATTTTTTGATGTTGTAAAATTATTGTTGATCTGAAGTTATTAGTGCATGTAAATTAAAACCTTTACCAAAAAACTGCAGGTTTTTTCTTCCAAGCTGTCTTGAATACTGAACACACACTCTTTAGAACTTTGCAGGGGTCCTGGGTTTGATTCCTGGTCCAGCTATATGTTTTCAATATATATATATGCTCATTTATCCTTTCCTATTACAAATTATATAGTTACATAAATTGGCAATCATAATTTAATTGGTTTAAATTTACCTCCAGATGCAAACCAATTAATATCAAAAGGTTGTATCACAAAAACAATTTAGAACACATTTACTTCTGTTCCACATTTGTATTGGATTCAGGCTCAGCAGGAGCTATCCTTTAGGCTCAATGCTTGGTCGGATCTCTTATAGAACTTAGAACTTGTGATGTAATTATGACGGAGGAATGTTGTGACTGACAATTTACTGATATTCCCAGGCCTTCATTGACTACTCGGACTTGGTATCCAGGAGGATGGGCTTTACACCGATACCACTGGCCGTCCTAGTGCTACGGATCTGTACGAAATCCTTCAAAGTGTCGGGCTACACAGGGCTAGGGATCCTTATTCTGCTCTACCTCTGGTATGTTCCTCAGTTCTGTTGTAAATATGTGTCAATAGACAATAGGCTCAGTGTAGATGTAACATCTGAGGATTGCTGGAGAAGGTTGTGATATAAATCTTGTATCAAACACCTAGGGTTTATAACACATGGGTTGGCGAATTTTCTGTGTATATTGCGCAGGGCGGAAAAGGGTATATTTTCTATAAGTATACAATATAATATATTATTGGCGTATTATATAATATTATATCATATGAAACAATATTATATTGTATTGTTAAACAATATTGTTAGTATTACATTGTATATGGTAGCGTATTGATAGCTACAATATCCTACATTACAGTATAAAATTTACATATACACTGTAGTATGATACAGTAATGTAACATGATAAAATAATGTGTCAAACCACACATTAATATACAATATGTTAATAAAGATTTATAATAACTATAATTTTCAATTAATGTGAAAAAGGTGATCTTATAAAGGTGATCCCTTATCTAGAGAGCTTTGTAATCTTTGATTTCCTACTAGTATGTTTAAGACACGTACTGTACAAGATATATTTATTAAGCCTTGAGTAAAGATACTTATTGGGAAAAACAATTTAAATGTGAAATTTCTTATTTGCCTATTTTGCAGTCCAGTTACAATGAAAATTTTGCATATTTTTCATGGAGCTTCAAAGATATGTATTGCTCATACATATAAGGCATTGAATTCATCTGTTGCCCATGCCCATACATGTATCTATTACCTGGACTTCACATTCAGCACTTTGTGTTTATTTTAGTTTTTAAAAAACTACCGACATTCAAGATATTTTCATGTAATTTCACACTCTTATATATATATATTATTTGGAACTATTCAACGATATATGTCAACATATTCTGATGTTAACTATAATGCTGAATTCACTTTATTTGTCAAAAATAAATGCACAGTATTTCAATAAACTTTATTAGCTTATGCAAATCAAATATATACAAACTTAAGAACATTATTTTCCATCTTTCATCATATTTCATTATTATTTCTTAAATCTAGCCAAATGTAGATGTTGTTTTTCAATTCAAAGGTATCATTAGACAGGATATTTATGTCTTATGTACACCAGAGATGCATTTTTACATTATACATGTATTAACTTATTTATGATTAATAACTTACTACGTAATATGGAACTATTTACTTGCTATAAACAGAAGCTGATAGTTTCGTACAGCAGAAGATGAAGGTTAATCTTGACTTTTCTCTAATTGTAAGACTTAAGGTGGCTCACTAAACCATGAAATATTTTCTCAAATCAACAGAAAATTACTTGATTATGATAGATATCATAATGGATAAGAAGTATTTAAGTCTAATAGGCAAAAAATGTTCAATTTTGGATGAAAAAGTACATTTTCAAAAATTTAATCCAGTTAACATGAACAAAAGCTCCTGGCGGATTCGAACTCATGACCTGCGGTTCAGAAGCCCAATACATTAACCACATAGCTACGACATTATACTACCCAATCGAACGATATAAACAGTTTAACAAAACATTTAAATTGCCATCTTATGACGTAGTGTCTTAAAAAGTTTAAGTGTAGGTGTAGTGAGGTACCTTAATCAAATCTATGTAGTCACTCCTCTTTTTCAGTTTGATGACCTTCAAGGTGTTTAACAGTATTGTCCTGCTTGGAAAGGCCTACACACTCATAGAGGAAAAGGAAAAGATGGAGGTCGATGAACAACAGAACAAAAAGTTTGATAAACAAGAGTTTGTCATTGATCCAAATTCCCTAGAGAAATTTAACCAAGTGTATCAAAAAACTTCCGTGAAAGCCAGATTTCCTTCATGTGCTGAGTCAAACTTATCCCAATCTATTCCCAACATTCATGAGAAGTGTCAAGAAACAGAACTTAGAAAGTTTGACTCTGTGATGGAATTGCCAGTTACCAGTCATAGGAAAGTAGATTTACATTCAGACGTTTTAGAAGAAAAACAGGAAAATGGGTGCAATGATACAAATGTAAAGGAAGCTGATCTCAATGTTTCACATACACAGGAACGGCAAGGTGTAGAGGCAGATGATAGCAAGCTGTTGGGGGGTCACAGTGAGGAGAAGACAATTAGGAGGAGGACATTTGGAGGAGAGAGCAGTGAGATGGAGGACCCCCGCTCCTCTAGTCCCAACAGAAAGAGGCTGCTCAGTACCGAGAGTACAGTCTGACCCCAATACACTTATGTACTATATAAACATGTACTAACTACATGTAAGGGAGGAGTTCCCTAAAGATTTATTTGTGAAGTTCTTGCTATTTGTTGTAAAAATGGGTTGTAAGCATGTAAAAGCTATTTATTCTCAAAATTTTATTTTGTGACGTGTCTACAGCATTAAAAGCTACTGTATGTGGTACAATAGTGGTGCATTGGTGTTTAATTAAGCATAATGATATGATCAAATAAATTATATTGACTTTTTAATGTTAACTGCTTGATGTGATTGAAAAACATTTTCTGGTCAGACTGTCTCTCTTTTTCTGTATTGAATTTTTGTTTGTGCTGACAAGAACTATTTAGTGCTTATTCGTGTTATACTGCATTTAACACTGTACAAGTCTTTACCTGACATCTACAATGTATTTATTTAAATTTCAAAACTGTGCCATATGTCTTATAAATATGCTTTATAGAATGAAAATATTTTTTTCTGAAGTGGAAAAGATGTTTTTTCCTATTGATGAATTAGAGTAGGTTATTTCAATTGACTTTTTTTTGTTGATGGGGTACTTATCAGTCAATACTTGTATAAAATCCAGAAAAAGCATAAGGTATGTTCTATAACAATGCAACCCACTATTAAAACTAAAATTGTTTGTTTTTTCAACCCTCAGAGTAAGAGTTTTATATTTTCAATTGATTTTATAAAATTACATTGTATTCATAAAGTTATCATTTTACATTTACATGTATATGATAGAAAAAAAAAACTCTTGCTGACAAAATAGGTTCAAAATTAATTCAGTGAATTTTTTTTTTAATTCTAATAGCATTAATCTAACAGACATTAACAAACTTAAGGTTAAGGTTCTATTGAATTCGTGTTTGTTGTATTGTCTAGTGCTGTACAATGCTATCCTTTACAAAAAATTTGTAAATGATAGCATTATAAAGGATATGAATATCATCTTATTAAACTATAAATTTGAAATTTATAATTAAATGTAATAGTCATATCTGTTTTTCCATTTCAACTTCAAACAACTCATTAGATTACTACAGCATTCTCATATTACATGATCATACTTCAAATCTGCATTCTTATATATAATATGTTTAGGAATGTGTATAAGATTTTTTAAAGAAGACAGAAATAAACTGATGTTCAAACCAGGGAAGTACATATATCCCTGGATTAAAACTTGCCCTATTTTTGACATGTTTTGAAAATTAAATAGTTAATAAGATATTTTTCTTCAGGAAAGATACTTTGAGGGTATAATTCTTTGTGGACAAAAATCATGTGTTTGACATAAATACTAGTCTTCCATTATGAAATAGGTGATATATGATTTTTTTAGTTGAGTGTTAGTTTTGGCAAACTTATAAATTGTGAAAATTAATATGTGGAGGCTGTAAATCCTACAAAATTGATATAGTATTTATTCATTCAGTACAATGTCAAATAAAAGAATCAACATTTTCAATTTTTGTTAATACTTATCTATCCCTTTTAATGAAATTTTTTTTGGTTGCATTTAAATGCTATTTATTTGTTTCCATATGCTCTTCCAATTATATTTGCCGGCTAAAGTCAATGAAACAGAACTCTTGGCAATATACCCTTACCTTGTGGTGTAATTCTATTTTGTTAACATGCCTGCAGTTTTTATTGCAATTATTTATTATGAAAGAATACCCTGCGTTAAGTGGAAATTTGATACTGTAAGCCATCGAGGAGGGGGGGGGGGGGGGGGGGGGTGGCTAGTATTTCAGAAAGTATAATGAACATAACCTCTTCATTTGAATAATTCATCTTTGTCAGGCGTAGTAATAAATTTAATTATTCTTAAATCTATGTTGGTAAGATCCCACACTTCGTTGTCAATTTGTCTAGTAATACCCAAGATGATGCATTTATTAATAAACATCATTACAACAAAACATCGGTTTTACTGTATGGCGCAATATTTTACCAATAAGTTTTCTATGTAGACAGGATACAAAATAAAGCTAATTATCTAGAAATACAAGTTTAGATCGTCCAGTTTAGTAGGAGATTTCTAACAAGGCTATAAATCACATTATTTAAGATACTCACCTTTTTGCCTTTTCAAATGTTGCCGTCGAACAACTAGCTGATATCTGTTGTAACGTAGTACGCGCTTTTTTATATAACCTCATATTTTCAGTCACATGACATTATATAACCAATAAAAATTTGCTGCACAATCTATCGACTTATAAGAGACTTTCCTAGATATTTGGAGAAACTACTGAATGGTATCAATAATGATAATATGTGGTTGCTTGCTATTAATAACCAACTTGAGATAAAACTACAAAATCGCAACAGGTTACAATACATTTTGCTTAATGTTCCAAATTAAAATGAAAAATATTAAGGAAAATTAGTTGCAGATTTATTAGGATGACAGGAGTCCATGCGGAATATCTCTAAAATCAAAGTTATAAGACTTTTAACCTAATTTCCAATGTAAATTCTACATATCATAAAAATAATGTCCTTTATTTTCTTGTATCAATCTATACAGTGCTAAATGGAAAGTTGAGTTTGGTGTTTTCATAATAACAATATAAAAAAAAAAGAACAAATCTCTTTTTTGAGTATTTTATTTCAAAAATCAGAAGAGTTAATTAGAAAGTTATATATAGCAAAGAATTGTTACGTGGTACGTGTTACAATGTATGGCAAAGTCATACCCCCGCTTCGAAGTAGAGGTACATACTGTTTTACCCTTGTGTGTCTGTGTATCAACCTCTAATGATAAAACGTCGCTCCATAATACAAATATCATTAAGCGTAGCAATTGCAACCCCTAATGCTATAAATTCTTGCATTAACAGTTGACAACATCAACCACTAATGATAAATCGCCGCCTAATGATACAAATATAATTATCATTAAGCGTTGCGAATGCAAAGCACACATAACGCTTAATGAAACAAGCAAAAAGTGTCTGTCATTCCTAACTCATGTAATATATGTACTAAAAGTAATTGTGCAACTCGACCACGTGCATGTTTTAACCCATTCTAAAGCCAAGTTTTCATTCCTTTTTTCCTGGCTATCCATTACAATTTCCGAGACACATTCCTCTAAAACATTAGAATGAATACCTTTCCGCTCATTAACATTAGCGCCATGGTATTCGAATTTAACTTTGAAACCGATTCCTAGATATGGATCTCAATTATTGAGAGATCACACCAATGTCTGAAAATTTGTTCTTTTTAATCAAAGGCACCTGACGTTATAAATTTTTCTTATTATAAAAAAATATACCCCTACCTAAAGGTATATTTTTTATTATGTAAAAAATATCTAACAAGGTGGGGGTATATTCTTTTATTATAACAAAAATATATGTAATGACCTTTTTGACTTAATAGAATGATATTTAGAATGCTCTACAAATGCAAACTTAAAGCACGGAAGCTATGGAAGCCATGGGAGAACATTAACTTACGTCTTAATTGTTCTCAGCCCTGGAAGAAGTTTGTTAGGACTTGTTTATTTTGATTTAATTATCATTTGATAACTTAAAGACTGTAATGAATAAATATAACACGTGGCGTACCGTTCGACATGGACACTGACAATACTAGTTTCAGCGACGATGATTGGTTTTTATAAATATAAAGAATATTTTTTATGCACCCAAGACATTTATTGGTTTTGAATATTCAATCTGTAATTCTGTCACTGTTACGTGCCATCAAACTTTAACTTTCTTTTAAAATGAAATTTTAAGGCAGAATGTTTCCGAAAATAGAATTTATCGACAAAGATTAGAAGGACAATTCCACGTTCAATATTGATTCTACTTCTAGAAGAAACAGGAATCTTATTGTATTTCGTTAAAATTGTTGTCAAGTGGTATTCAAATATATCGAAGCTGTATTTTTGTAGATGATATGTACACTGGTAAATCGTGAAAATTATTCCTTTGACAAAGTTTAATAAACTTAAGGAGGCCGACTTTAGTTTTCATTGCGCATGTTTATGCGCATTCTGGTATAATACAGTTGATTTATACTCATATGAGATTTTTTTGATATCATTTATAAAATTGAACACAATAAATAAAATACAGATAAAAATATATATATTTTTTAAGGAAATTTTTATTTTTTAAACTATTTTTCTGTTGTGGGGTAGGGGAGCGTTGCCATTGCACTTTTATGACGTTATGATGAAATGAAGCTTTATAGGAGTACGGTATAAGAAATAACATAAAAGAAAAGGTAAAAATTGGACGCCGTTGAAATTTTAAATACAGAATGATGCTATCCTTGAGGACATTTTCCTTGTTTTTTGAATGAATCTATTTTACCCATTTTCATTCGTAATGATCCAAATATATAGCAAAATTTGGTGCATTTTAATATTTTGAGATGGCCCCCACTAAAAACCAGACGGTAGAATTTAGTATTTTTACATATAAGGTAGGACATGATTGAACTATAATCATATATAACAATTTGAGAAAAAAAGCATTGTAGTTTGTTTTTAATCTGCTTTGATGTGCGAAAAATGACAGTTTCCTATATATTCCTTTAGTAAATGTACCTCTACTTTGAAATGGTCCCTAAAAGGAACCAGACGATCGATTTTCTTGAAACTTCGCAAAAAACCTAATATTGGCCTCCGTAAATCATTAGAAATAAAAATTACATTTCCGGGCATTTCTTTCTTTTTTTTTTCTTTCTTTTTTTCTTTTTTTGAAAATAAAAGTCTAATATGAATGCGTAAATATTTTGTGTAAGGTTTATTATTTTTGTTTTAATTACTTCTTTGGCAAACCTGAAATGAAAATAAAGTTTGTTTGCAATTCATAAATTTGTCTAGTTAGCAGGCAAAACTATTCAAAGCTATTTTTTTTTTAATGATTTTTGTAAAGCTGAAGGATTTTGATTTTTCTCCGAGTTTACCTTGACTTAATGTAACTTTAAAATAAGATTTGTCTTTTTGAATTTGCAGTAGGAGTTCCGTAATTTATGTTAAGAGATTTTTCAAAATAAAAGCTGCTTGAAAGTATTGTTCTGTAATAAAAATCTCCCTTATCGAAGATAAAATTAAAAAGAAAACTAAGAAATTTCACCATGCCTTACGTATACAATGAAAATCCTTGGTATTTTTTGGGTTAGGAATGAATGTTAACATGATGAATTAAAAAAATCACTCCAAAACCTCACATATACAATTGTTGTGTGTATTTTTGTAATCCTTTCCCACAAACTGGGAGTGTAAGGCTGTATATGTATTTGTTGTTTAAAAATACAAAGGGTGGATCTTGAATAAGAAAATTATCCCCAATCATCTTTTTTTTTTGGGGGGGGGGTCTTTTTTCTCCACTTCAACACAGCATGCCATTTAAATACGTGTTACCATTTATTAAGATGGAAAATGAGACTATCAGCTTTAATTTTAAAAAGTGTTTAGTCTAAGTGTGAAGAGCTGAAGATGGTTGCGTGAATAGTAGAATGAACAGAATTCTTTTTTACACTCTTATTTACATCATTTCTATTTATAACTCACTCACAATGCAAAAACAACTAAGTCTACTGGAAGAAATTCCTTGGGACAAAATATTGATGACATCCGGAATAAACCCTCGCTGTTTATTGAATGTTCTCCAGGAATGAAAATAGGCGTGTTGAAAATATCTTCTTTGAAAGAGACTGGTGAGTCGGCCTAGAAATAAGAGTTTGCGGATATCTATTTCCGATTTGATAGGTAGAACGTTGAAAACACTTTCACAGATATCGGATCTTGTTTTGGTCGGAAGATTTTGTGCATTTTTGCAAACAAAATGTTGAAAAACATTTAGGCGTTGAAGATCGTTGGTAGATAGATTGCTCCATAATTCACAACCGTAGAGGACTGTGGGAAGAACGATCGTCTTATAGAGATGTGACAAAGTAAGCGGGTTAAGATAGTTGGAGCCTATATCGTTCAGAGCAAAATATGATTTTTGTCCTTTTCTACAAGCTGTTATAATCCTATCTGAGAGTGTAAGTTTGTTGTTGATAATAATGCCTAGGCGATTATAGTTGTCAGCACATGGAATTATTGTATCACCAAGTTTCCATATATAATCAAAATCTAGTTTGGAGCCTTTGGAGCGGATTTTTGGATGCACGATTTTTGAGCATTGAAGGAAAAACGCCACTTCCTGGAATATTCGGAAGAGACATCAAGCATGCGCTGTAACGTCGTAGGTGTTGTTGCAATACACGCGATATCATCAACAAGCGATGGACAGTTGCTGGTTATACTAAAAATACCAGTATTTGTACAGGACTTTTCCAGGTTAACAACAAGTTCGTTAATATACACAAGATATAAATAGGTTGACAGAACTCCACCTTGTCGTACACCTTGTGACACGGGAAACCAGTCTGATTGGGTTTGATTGACAACAATTGCACTGGTTGTGTTTTCTTTAACAGCAATCTTGGTTTAATGCAAGGTGAAGTACTTTCACCCATTTTATTTAATCTGTATGTAAATGATTTTGAAATCAATTTTTTAAATTCTGAATGTGTACCATTTGAAATTTCATCACTGAATCTTTTCCTTCTTATGTATGCTGATGACATGGTGATTTTTTCAGAAACAATTGCTGGTCTTCAATCACTTTTGGATGAATTAACATATTATTGTAGCACATGGAAATTACACATTAATGTTGATAAGTCAAAGATTGTTGTTTTTAGAAAAGGTGGAAGGGTAAAAGAAAACGAAAAATGGTATATTTATGGTAAACCACTTGACATTGTAGATCAGTTTGCTTATCTTGGCATTATTTTTTACTACAATAATAAATTTTCTAAAGCTGAGAAACAACTTGCTGAGCAAGGCAGGAAGGCATTATTTGTATTGAAAAAAAATATTAGAAACATGTTTTTTAACCATAATACTTTGCTATCATTGTTTGATTGCTTTGTTGGCAGTGTCATTAACTATGCTTCTGAGGTATGGGGTTCACTCAAAGCACCTAATATTGAGAAACTTCATCTTGATTTTTGTAAACATATCTTGGGAGTTAAAAGGTCAACTTGTAATGTAGCAGTTTATTCTGAATTAGGACGCTGTCCTCTGATGTACCAAAGAATGTTCAACATAGTTAAGTTCTGGAAAAAAATACTGTACCATAATAATTGTATTATTCAACATTGCTATTATACACTATATGACTGTGTCGAAAAACATAATGCAAAAAACTGGTTGTATCATGTTAAAGATTTTTTATGCAATCTGGGTATGTTTGAATTGTGGGAAAAACAAAAAATAACAGCTGCAGATCTCATTGTTGTTAAGCAACGTATTTTTGACCAAGCTACACAGTACATTTTTTCTCAACTAGATATTTCTAGTAAATGCTCTTTTTTCAAATACCTAATTGCAACCCATAATTTACAATTTTATTTAAGGAAACCTATTCCAAACAAATATCAAAAGTGTATTTCCAGATTCAGGTTGTCTTCACATCAATTGTCGATAGAAACAGGTCGATTTTATAATATTGAAAGACACAATAGAAATTGTTTTTTATGTTCAAATTCTATTGAAGATGAATTTCATTTTATTTTAATATGTCCCATATACGAAGGCTATCGCAAAAAATACATTAAGCCTTATTACTGGAAAAAACCTTCAATGTGTAAACTTCTGCAACTTTTTAATGTTGAAAATGCAAAGGAACTATGTAATCTGGGTAAATTTATTCACTTTGGTTTGAAATTAAGAAAAGATTTACTTAATGCAAATTAGATGTTGATATCATAGTATGTACATTTCTGCCACATTCTCCTGTTAATCTACCTGTACGTGTATATTGTTTATATTTATTGTACTGATGAGCTGTATAGCTTAAAGTTAATAAAGAACTTGAACTTGAACTTGTATGGCAATCATTAATGATTGACCAAAGTTTTCCAGATATACCCATTTCGCGTAATTTGATAAGGAGGCCATGCCTCCAAACCGTATCGAAAGCTTTTGAGATATCTAAAAAGCATACGTAAATGTTGCTGCCCGGTTCAACGTTATGGTATATAGTTTCTTGCATATTGAAGGAAGCGGTTAAACACCCAAGATGCTTTTGAAAACCCTGCTGTTGTCCGCAGGGGAAATGTCTGTCAATAACAAACTCTGATATTCTTGAATTGATAACATTTTCAAAAACTTTAAGGAAACATGACAACAGGGCAACTGGTCTGTAGCTATTGCAAGATGTCTTAGGTTTGTCTCCTCCCTTGTATAATGGTACGATGAATCCACGTTTCCAGAATTCTGGGATTTTCCCGATATATACAATCATAAGTCAGTTGGAGTTTTATGATATTTATTAAGCACTGTAATCGTATAGTGGTATAAAAGCAATATATAATCAATCTGCTATCAGTCTAAAATCCATCTACCAATTATTAATCAAATCATAAGTATAAAAATCAGTAAAATAAAATAAGCAATTGTTAGTACATCCTTTCGGGTCACAGTTCATAAGTGACTTATAACGAAGTCCATTGTTAAAGGTTAATTACAATTAAGAGTCTTGCATCCGTTGACCGCTTTCCAAAGTCCAACCATCGTCGAGAGTTTTATTCTTCCTGGTCATTCCGCTAACACCATGAGTTCTAACTACGCAGTTGTCCCTCTCGGTCAATGACCTTTAACATTGTTCACTATACACTTATTTCGTATCGAGTGCACATCAAATTAATGACTAATTAACGTAAAGCAGAATATAATCATAGAATTATATTTCATATATATACGGCTATCTGGTTACAAAAGATCAATCATTAGCCGCTTCAAAAATACACCAGGGACATCGATGGAAAAGAGTGTAATTAACGGATCAAGCATGTAGATCAAAGAAAACTGATATCTACATTCGTAGAACAGAAACTGTCGCGTTGAGAAAAAATAAGTAGTATTTTTAAAATATATTCACTTTATTATGAGTAATCGACTAAGAAAATCTTAGACGATGATCGGTGTGACCGAGCGATAGTCGAGTACTCGAGTACTCGTTGACATCCCTAGTAGTAACCATTTCACAAAATGTGTATTACTTCTCCTTTTCAATTGAAAAAAATAGGGAAAAGCGTCCTTGTGAGGAAAAAAAAAATTTCCAATAAATTTTCTCTCCAAATTGAAATATTACACTAATATGATGATTTTGAATAAATATTATTTAAAGTGCGATTTGTTGATATTTTTCTTCAATTTGTAGTGAGAAGAACTGTGCAAACTCGAAGAAAAGGTTTATGCAGATTATTAAGAGGTCGATTTAAAAAACAAATATCAGAGTGTGCCATGATTGAACACTTCAAAACTTAAACACAGGGGCTGTTTAACTCTATTTTCAAAACAAGTACTGAAGCGGATCGAAATGTAAATGATTTGTTTACTGGCTCTAACTCTTAACTAACCTTTGTAGGTGGTTATAATTAACTTGAGCTAAAATAAAGTTCACTACAGTACTTGACATCCCCTTAAGAAATTTGTGCATGTTAAATAATGATGAAAAGAGTATTTTAGTATTTTAAATTATAACAAGGTCAGCCACTACTTGCACTACATAAAGTGTGTATTGATGACGTTGGACAGCTATGCATTGGATCATAAGCGATTTTTCATTGAGTTTAGTGATAATTCAATTTTACTGGTTTAGCATTTTTAATGGGTGAATCGTATGTGTGGACAAAGCTTCATTTTTACACGTGTTATGCTTACAGAGCTTCCATGAGACATCGAACAATACACAGGGTTCACTGTTTTCTTCTAGTTCCCGTGGACTTTTAGCTCCACTCCACACTTGGCTTTTTTAAAATACATGAACGCAATAAGATACTTTATTTTCCCTCAGCTGGTCAATGTATTTTATAAAAAACCTATTTGTACGTGAAAAGAAAAATTGTTTTGAACATATTGATTGCTCAAACGGATCAGAAACAAGTTTTTACAGCTAATAGTTCAACTTAAGAAAAATTGATAAACCATTTATAAACCATATCAGGTCAGTAAACCATGTAAAGATTATATCTTACCGACTTCCTTTGCTTTAAAGGGACTTGGACACGATTTGAGATCAAAAATTTTATTTTTATTTTTTATGTATAAAATGGTTTACTGGTGCATTTTACATGATTGACCAAAATATTGAATGTTAAAGTCAAGTTACGAGTGAGATACGGAGGTGAAAATTGGTTGTAATGTAAACAAAGCTCGAGTCTTATAGTTGTTTACAAAAAATGTATTGTAGAGAATTACCATTTCTTAGACAAAATGACATGTAAAAACAATTTAAACTAATTCAGTATCTTCATAAATACCATTATAAACAAAAGAAAGATACATTTGATTGAAACTTACGCCAATACAACACATATGTAAAAATGACAATATTCGAGCTTTGTTTACAAAACAAAGAATTATGAACTCTGTAACTTGCTTATAACTTGATATTTGACTCTCAAATTTTGACATAGCATTATAAACTTCTATATTTATCAGTATAAACATTGAAAATGGAAAAATAAAATTTGAAAATGTTAAGTCAAATCGTGTCCAAGTCCCTTTAATGATAAAAATTAAATGAAACAATGAAAATTAAGCTTTCATATTCATTACAAGTGTCAATTTGAGTATACGGAGCTTGGCGTCATATTACTCAAGGTGAGATATATTTCCACTGTTAACTTCTCAAAAGAGAACATCCCAAAAGTTTATTCATCAGGATCCCCTTTGAATAATCACATTCGTTTAATACCTAGATTGTCACGTATTTCGATTGGCGTGTTTCATGGGACTTTATTTTTAAGAATTTAATATATGAACATGAAGGTGGCGAAATTGTTGAAAAATACATAGCCTGCAGGTTATGTAAATTTATTTTTGCAAATAATCACCAAAGAAATCATTTAATTGTTTATGTTTTCATCTTTATTTTAATCAATAAAAAACTTAAAAAGTAAGTAAAATTAACTAAATTACTGCTAATATACATCAGTACGTCAGCTATAAGAAACCACCAAATCATCTCCTAGTATGGGGATTTGAGACTGACATTATCAGGATTAGTTCGTGCAGTCTGTAGGTTACAACCAATCTATTAACGGGGCGTGTAGATTTCAGCCCTGTCAGTTTCTAAAAAGCTATGAATTAACTTTAAGTTTCCATAAATAATAGAATTGTTATGGGAATAAATTTTTCACCAATTGTGTTTACAACGGCTGTTAATTTTGATCGTTAACTTTTCCTCAGTTTGGTAGATTTTGGCGATAGACATATCACATGATATGTAAACAAGTCTATACATATCTTCTGTTGTACTGTCATGTTGTAAATTTTGAATTTACCAGGTGGCAGTAAATACAAAATTTACAACATGACAACTTTGTAAATCTTGTATTTACTGCCACCCGGTAAATTCAAAATTTACAACATGACAGTACTAAGACCAAACCGAACCAGAACAAAATTTACTGTTATGGGTTTCAAAATCATCGTGAATGTTTCATTGAATGAAAATCAATCCAAGCTCGGGACAGAGTATAGCGTCATCGGGCGCTAACACCTACGTTGATTTTTTTTTTACTATACTCGGTTCCGAGTTTTTGCTTCCACCACTTTTTTCTTTTAATTTTTGATAATCATAAACACCCTTGTGCTCAAACTACGTTCATCCCCTGACCATCTTCTCTCTAGGCTGTTTCAGGATGATACATGGAGGATCTTCCCATCGATCCTGAATTTTATGTTTTCCATCAAAACTCACTACTTTGACCAAGACTCTATCACCCTCTACTAAGGTAACTCCTCGGACTCTGATGTCATAGTGACATTTCTGTCTCGCTTGAGAGTTTTGGTTAGCGGTTTCTGCCAGTTTATATGCTTCTTGTAGATTCTGTTTTAAATTTTCTATATAAACTGGCATAGAATTTTACTGTTCATGCCTATTGTTACCAAAAATTAAATCAACTGGAAGGTTGGGCTCTCTATCAAACATTAAATAGTCAGGTGAAAATCCAGTAGAGTCATGGAGTGCACAGTTGTATGAATGAACTAGAGGATAGATGTTATTTCTCCAGTTGTGTTCTGGATCTAGAGTGCCTAACATGGATATAAAAGTTATGTTAAAGCGCTCTGTAATTCCATTGCGCATTGGATGATACGGTGTAGTCCTTGATTTAGAAATTCCAGTGATTTTACAAAGTTCTGTGATGATCTTGCTGCTGAAGTTTGCTCCTTGGTCGGAATGACGTCTTTTCGGGAGGCCATAATGAACTATAAAATGATTGAAAATAGCATCAGCTGTCGTCTTGGCAGTCTGATTCTTCGTTGGCACTGCAACCGCATACTTGGTGAAGTGATCGGTAAGAACTTAAACGTTCTAAATGTTCCCTTTGGATGGTTCCAAGGTCATGAAATCCATACACACCATCCCTAGTGGTTGGGTAGTGGTGACACTCACAAGTTCAGCCCTCTGGTTGTTGGATATCTTGAATTTGATACATCTGTCACATTCATCAATCCACTGTGTTATATCTGCATGCATCTTTGGTCAGTAGAATCGCTTTCTGACTAAGGAAGAAGTCCTGTCACGGCCAGGATGACCCATGTCATTATGCAGATACTGTAAAACAAGATGACTAACCTCTCGAGGTATGACATACTGATACTTGTCTTCAGGCGTTTTGATCTGTTTTGTTTCCACCACTTTTTGCTTGATATTTCGATAATCATAAACACCCTTGTGCTCAAACTAGGTTCATCCAATAATATGAAAAATGTTCAGATTATCTGCTTTGAAACGCCCCCTCTACCGCTTCAGGTTTCAATACACATCCATAAATAGAGAGTCTACGAAGATTTTCTATTCATTTCTATTCTATGCATTGCATCAGCCAATAATAACCCCCATGATAACGTTGAAAATTGGGCGAGGTATCCCGGGAACTTCCGAATGGAGAAAAGATGTAAACATTTTCCATTATAAATCTCCGTAAAAAATTTGATTTCGTTCCTGTAAACTTTTATGAGTGGAAAATGATAATTGTTCAATGAAGATATCTTGGATATATTCCCTTTTATCGATTTCAACTGTATTTCTTTCACAAGTATGTGTATTTTAATTAAAAATCATCAAAAAGTGATGGAAGCAATAACTTGGGACAGACTATAGTAATTTCGGTAAGCGTACTAATTTTTATATTTTACTCTCTTGCAATAATTGTCATAATGTTGTAAGTATAGTAATCATAGAACAAAGACAAAAATAATTCAACGATATGAAAACATTTACTGTCATTTTTTTCCTATAATTTTTAATGCGTTTACTCTAGCGTCGTACTCTTGTACGTAGTTCTAAAGTATTTAAAATTCAAAAGCTTATAAAATATCGTCATTCGATTTCGTTAAACGTGTATTTACACGTGCTAAGCTGTCAGACAAAATTCTTTTTAGCAAACGCTGTTAATTGCCTGATTAAAAATATTTTATTTATAACGCCTTTACTTTTTTCTTACTATTATATAAGACTAATTTGATATAGACCACTGGTGTATCCAACAAGTTATATATACATTCTACATACTTTTTTGCATGTGTAGTGAGTAGAAAGCTATTGCAGTTATATCACCGTAAAACACATAAGGAACCGAAAGGCTAAAATTTCGAGTTTTATTATGACGTCACAAAGGATAAACGCTATAAAATGCAACGTCTCAAGTGAAAATCAAATTTCAAGCTTGTGTGTTCCATCTATAAAAACTTACCCTAAGGATAAAATAGGATTTTTAAGGTATAAATGACATTTGCAGACAAGGAAAGAAGTTAAAAGAAATTAATATATAAACATTAAATCATTATTTCTTAGAAATAATGATTTTATGACTGCAGCGATGTGTGCATGAGAATTGAGTAACGCAAATTAAACACACCGCTGCAGTTATTAGACTACATCTATAAAAAAAACAACAATGATTCAATGTGTAAGTATTTACATTTGCAAATATGTTTTTTTATATGACCCTATATGATAATATTTACATTTGCCAATATATTTCTTATATAAACCTATAGAATAGCGAAAACGTTCAATTCTGTGAGAATTTTTTCATGACGTCACAATGAACATAGCACGCGCTTGTCGCTTGGATTATTGTAAACACAAAATCTAGGTAATTGAACAGTTCTGAACGATTTGTCTTTTTCAAACGCAAATATAAGTAATAAACAGCAATGTTTAAAAGATACCTAGGATATGAGGTTTGTTGGTACGTGATCAAATCTTCTGAGAAGGCATTCGGGCATCACAGGATTTAATCCAATGTCCAACCAACTTCATAACCCGGTGAACTTTTAAGTTGCTGTTTATTTCATAAATATTAACACTTGCAAATGTACTTCCTTATATGAACCTATAGGATAGCGAAAACGTTCAGTTGTGTGAACGTTTGCCTGACGTCACAATGATCGCGGTGAGTTTTATATTAGTTCCAAGTTTTAAAATTATAACCATACACAAAGGTTAGTTTACAGAGTTTGAGCCAGAGAACAAATCATTTACATTTCGATTCGTTTCAATACTCGTATTGAAAATACAGTAAAACCGCCCACGTGCTTAAGGTTTGAAGTATTTCATCATACACAAATGTTAAGCATACTCTGACAGTTTTGTTTCAAAAATTAACCTCTAAATAATGTGCATTAACATTTTCTGAGAGTTTGCACAGTACTTCTCATGAAAAATTGAAGAAAAATAACGACAAACCGCACTTTTGCATGTGCCCCCTGTCAAAACAAAGTCGATAACATTGCTCTTTTTTTTGAATGATATCAATTCAAAATCATCATATAAGTGTCATATTTTAATTCGAATAGGAAATCTATTGCAGAATTTCTTTAATTAATTTTTTTTTCATGACAGTACTAAGACCAAACCGAACCAGAACAAAATTTACTGTTATGGGTCTCAAAATCATCGTGAATGTTTCATTGAATGAAAATCTATCCAAGCTCGGGACAGAGTAGAGCGTCATCGGGCGCTAACACCTACGTTGATTTTTTTTACTTTATTCGGTCCCGAGTTTTTGCTTCCACCACTTTTTTCTTTAAAATTTTTGATAATTATAAACACCTTTGTGCTCAAACTACGTTCATCCCCTGACTATCTTCTCTTTAGGCTGCTTCAGGATGATATATGGATGATCTTCCCATCGATCCTAAATTTTATGTTTTCCATCAAAACTCACTACTTTGACCAAGACTCTATCACCCTCTACTAAGGTAACTCCTCGGACTCTGATGTCATAGTGACTTTTCTGACTCGCTTGAGAGTTTTTGTTAGCGGTTTCTGCCAGTTTATATGCTTCTTGTAGATTCTGTTTTAAATTTTCTATATAAACTGGCACAGAGTTTGTTCATTCCTACTGTTACCAAAAATCAAATCAACTAGGCTCTCTATCAAACATTAAATAGTAAGGTGAAAATCCAGTAGAGTCATGGACTGCATAGTTGTATGAATGAACTGGGGAATAGATGTTATTTCTCCAGTTGTGTTTCTGCTCTGGATCTAGAGTGCCAAACATGGAAATAAAAGTTATGTTAAAGCGCTCTTTAATTCCATAGCGCATTGGATGATACGGTGTAGTCCTTGATTTAGAAATTCCAGTGATTTTACAAAGTTCTGTGATGATCTTACTGCTGAAGTTTGCTCCTTGGTCGGAATGACGTCTTTGCGGGAGGCCATAATGAACTATAAAATGATTGAAAATAACATCAGCTGTCGTCTTGGCAGTCTGATTCTTCGTTGGCACTGCAACCGCATACTTGGTGAAGTGATCGGTAAGAACTAAAACGTTCTGAATGTTCCCTTTGGATGGTTCCAAGGTCATGAAATCCATACACACCATCCCTAGTGGTTGGGTAGTGGTGACACTCACAAGTTCAGCCCTCTGGTTGTTGGATGTCTTGAACTTGATACATCTGTCACATTCATCAATCCACTGTGTTATATCTGCATGCATCTTCGGTCAGTAGAATCGCTTTCTGACTAAGGAAGAAGTCCTGTCACGGCCAGGATGACCCATGTCATTGTGCAGATACTGTAAAACAAGATGACTAACCTCTCGAGGTATGACATACTGATACTTGTCTTCAGGCGTCTTGGTCTGTTTTGCTTCCACCACTTTTTGCTTGATATTTCGATAATCATAAACACCCTTGTGCTCAAACTAGGTTCATCCAATAATATGAAAAATGTTCAGATTATCTGTTTTGAAACGCCCCCCTCTACCGCTTCAGGTTTCAATACACATCCATAAATAGAAAGTCTACGAAGATTTTCTATTCATTTCTATTCTATGCATTGCATCAGCTAATAATAACCCCGCATGATAACGTTGAAAATTGCGCGAGGTATCCCGTGAACTTCCGAATGGAGAA
Source organism: Magallana gigas (assembly GCF_963853765.1). Classification (NCBI taxonomy): domain Eukaryota; kingdom Metazoa; phylum Mollusca; class Bivalvia; order Ostreida; family Ostreidae; genus Magallana; species Magallana gigas. The sequence goes on along the minus strand of NC_088860.1, from coordinate 16,513,975 downwards.
AAGATGTAAACATTTTCCAGTATAAATCTCCGTAAAAATTTTGATTTCGTTCCTGTAAACTTTTATGAGTGAAAAATGATAATTGTTCAATGAAGATATCTTGGATATATTCCCTTTTATCGATTTCAACTGTATTTCTTTCACAAGTATGTGCATTTTTATTAAAAATCATCAAAAAGTGATGGAAGCAATAACTTGGGACAGACTTTCGTAATTTCGGTAAGCGTACTAATTTTTATATTTTACTCTCTTGCAATAATTGTCATAATGTTGTAATTATAGTAATCATAGAACAAAGACAAAAATAATTCAAGGATATGAAAACATTTACTATCATTTTTTTGTCTATAAATTTTAATGCGTTTACTCTAGCGTCGTACTCTTGTACGCAGTTCTAAAGTATTTTAAATTCAAAAGCTCATAAAATATCGTCATTCGATTTCGTTAAACGTGTATTTACACGTGCTAAGCTGTCAGACAAAATTCTTTTAAGCAAACGCTGTTAATTGCCCCATTAAAAATATTTTATTTATAACGCCTTTACTTTTTTCTTACTATTATATAAGACTAATTTGATAAAGACCACTCGTGTATCCAACAAGTTATATATACATTCTACATACTTTTTTGCATGTGTAGTGTGTAGAAAGCTATTGCAGTTATATCACTATAAAACACATAAGGAACCGAAAGGCTAAAATTTCGAGTTTTATTATGACGTCACAAAGGCTAAACGCTATAAAATGCATCGTCTCAAGTGAAAATCAAAGTTCAAGCTTGTATGTTCCGTCTATAAAAACTTACCCTAAGGATAAAATAGGATTTTTAAGGTATAAATGACATTTGCAGACAAGGAGAGAAGTTCCAAGAAATTAATATATAAACATTAAATCATTATTTCTTAGAAATAATGATTTTATGACTGCAGCGATGTGTGCATAAGAATTGAGTAACGCAAATTAAACACACTGCTGCAGTTATTAGACTACATCTATAAAAAAAAAAAAAACCCAAAAAACAATGATTCAATGTGTAAGTATTTACATTTGCAAATATGTTTTTTTATATGACCCTATATGATAATATTTACATTTGCCAATATATTTCTTATATAAACCTATAGAATAGCGAAAACGTTCAATTCTGTGAGAACTTTTTCATGACGTCACAATGAACATAGCACGCACTTGTCGCTTGGATTATTGTAAACACAAAATCTCTGTAATTTAACAGTTCTGAACGATTTGTCTTTTTCAAACGCAAATATAAGTAATAAACAGCAATGTTTAAAAGTTACCTGGGATATGAGGTTTGTTGGTACGTGATCAAATCTTCTGAGAAGGCATTCGGGCATCACAGGATTTAATCCAATGACCAACCAACTTCATATCCCGGTGAACTTTTAAGTTGCTGTTTATTTCATAAATATTCACACTTGCAAATATACTTCCTTATATGAACCTATAGGATAGCGAAAACGTTCAGCTTATATTAGTTCCAAGTTTTAAAATTATAACCATATACAAAGGTAAGTTTACAGAGTTTGAGCCAGTGAACAAATCATTTACATTTCGATCCGTTTCATTACTCGTATTGAAAATACAGTAAAACCGCCCACGTGCTTAAGGTTTGAAGTATTTCATCATACACAAATGTTAAGCATACTCTGCCAGTTTTATTTAAAAAATTAACCTCTAAATAATGTACATAAACATTTTATAAGAGTTTGCGCAGTACTTCTCATGAAAAATTAAAGAAAAATAACGACAAACCGCTTTTTTGCATGTGCCCCCTGTCAAAACAAAGTCGATAACATTGCTCTTTTTTTTAATGATATTAATTCAAAATCATCATATAAGTGTCATATTTTAATTGGAATAGGAAATCTATTGCAGAATTTCTTTAATTTATTTTTTTTCATGACAGTACTAAGACCAAACCGAACCAGAACAAAATTTACTGTTATGGGTCTCAAAATCATCGTGAATGTTTCATTGAATGAAAATCTATCCAAGCTCGGGACAGAGTATAGCGTCCTCGGACGCTAACACCTACGTTGATTTTTTTACTATACTCGGTCCCGAGTTTTTGCTTCCACCACTTTTTTCTTTAAATTTTTGATAGTCATAAACACCTTTGTGCTCAAATTACGTTCATCCCCTGACCATCTTCTCTCTAGGCTGTTTCAGGATGATATATGGAGGATCTTCCCATTGATCCTGAATTTTATGTTTTCCATTAAAACTCACGACTTTGACCAAGACTCTATCACCCTCTACTAAGGTAACTGCTCGGACTCATAGTGACATCTCTGTCTCGCTTGAGAGTTTTTGTTAGCGGTTTCTGCCAGTTTATATGCTTCTTGTAGATTCTGTTTTAAATTTTCTATATAAACTGGCATAGAGTTTGACTGTTCATTCCTATTGTTACCAAAAATTAAATCAACTGGAAGGTTAGTCTCTCTATCAAACATTAAATAGTCAGGTAAAAATCCAGTAGTCATGGACTGCACAGTTGTATGAAAGAACTAAGGGATATATGTAATTTCTCCAGTTGTGTTTCTGCTCTGGATCTAGAGTGCCTAACATGGAAATAAAAGTTATGTTAAAGCGCTCTGTAATTCCATAGCGCATTGGTTGATATACGGTGTAGTCCTTGATTTAGAAATTCCAGTGATTTTACAAAGTTCTGTGATTATCTTGCTGTAGAAGTTTGCTCCTTGGTCGGAATGACGTCTTTGCGGGAGGCCATAATGAACTATAAAATGATTGAAAATAACATCAGCTGTCGTCTTGGCAGTCTGATTCTTCGTTGGCACTGCAACCGCATACTTGGTGAAGTGATCGGTAAGAACTAAAACGTTCTGAATGTTCCCTTTGGATGGTTCCAAGGTCATGAAATCCATACACACCATCCCTAGTGGTTGGGTAGTGGTGACACTCACAAGTTCAGCCCTCTGGTTGTTGGATGTCTTGAACTTGATACATCTGTCACATTCATCAATCCACTGTGTTATATCTGCATGCATCTTCGGTCAGTAGAATCGCTTTCTGACTAAGGAAGAAGTCCTGTCACGGCCAGGATGACCCATGTCATTGTGCAGATACTGTAAAACAAGATGACTAACCTCTCGAGGTATGACATACTGATACTTGTCTTCAGGCTTCTTGGTCTGTTTTGCTTCCACCACTTTTTGCTTGATATTTCGATAATCATAAACACCCTTGTGCTCAAACTAGGTTCATCCAATAATATGAAAAATGTTCAGATTATCTGTTTTGAAACGCCCCCCCCCCCCCCTCTACCGCTTCAGGTTTCAATACAAATCCATAAATAGAAAGTCTACAAAGATTTTCTATTCATGTCTATTGTATGCATTGCATCAGCCAATAATAACCCCGCATGATAACGTTGAAAATTGCGCGAGGTATCCCGTGAACTTCCGAATGGAGAAAAGATGTAAACATTTTCCAGTATAAATCTCCGTAAAAAAATTTGATTTCGTTCCTGTAAACTTTTATGAGTGAAAAATGATAATTGTTCAATGAAGATATCTTGGATATATTCCCTTTTATCGATTTCAACTGTATTTCTTTCACAGGTATGTGTATTTTTATTAAAAATCATCAAAAAGTGATGGAAGCAATAACTTGGGACAAACTATAGTAATTTCGGTAAGCTTACTAATTTTCATATTTTACTCTCTTGCAATAATTGTCATAATGTTGTAAGTAAAGTAATCATAAAACAAAGACAAAAATAATTCAAGGATATGAAAACATTTACTATCATTTTTTTTTCTATAATTTTTACTCTAGCGTCGTACTCTTGTACGCAGTTCTAAAGTATTTAAAATTCAAAAGCTTATAAAATATCGTCATTCGATTTCGTTAAACGTGTATTTACACGTGCTAAGCTGTCAGACAAAATTCTTTTAAGCAAACGCTGTTAATTGCCTCAATAAAAATATTTTATTTATAACGCCTATACTTTTTTCTTACTATTATATAAGACTAATTTGATATAGACCACTCGTTTACCCAACAAGTTATATATACATTCTACATACTTTTTTGCATGTGAAGTGTGTAGAAAGCTATTGCAGTTATATCACTGTAAAACACATAAGGTAACGAAAGGCTAAAATTCCGAGTTTTATTATGACGTCACAAAGGCTAAACGCTATAAAATGCAACGTCTCAAGTGAAAATCAAAGTTCAAGCTTGTGTGTTCCATCTATAAAAACTTACCCTAAGAATAAAATAGGATTTTTAAGGTATACATGACATTTGCAGACAAGGAAAGAAGTTAAAAGAAATTAATATATAAACATTAAATCATTATTTCTTAGAAATAATGATTTTATGACTGCAGCGATGTGTGCATACGAATTGAGTAACGTAAATTAAACATACCGCTGCAGTTATTAGACTACATCTATAAAAAAAACAATGATTCAATGTGTAAGTATTTACATTTGCAAATATGTTTTTTTATATGACCCTATATAATAATATTTACATTTGCCAATATATTTCTTACAAAAACCTATAGAATAGCGAAAATGTTCAATTCTGTGAGAACTTTTTCGTGACGTCACAATGAACATAGCACGCGCTTGTCGCTTGGATTATTGTAAACACAAAATCTCGGTAATTTTTATCAGTTAGGAACTACTTACCTTTTTCAAACGCAAATATAAGTAATAAACAGCAATGTTTAAAAGTTACCTGGGATATGAGGTTTGTTGGTACGTGATCAAATCTTCTGAGAAGGCATTCGGGCATCACAGGATTTGATCAAGTGACCAACCAACTTTATATCCTGGTGAACTTTTTAAATTGCTGTTTATTTCATAAATATTCACACTTGCAAATATGCTTCCTTATATGAACCTATAGGATAGCGAAAACGTTCAATTCTGTGTGAACGTTTCCCTGACGTCCCAATGATCGCGGTGAGTTTTATATTAGTTCCAAGTTTTAAAATTATAACCATATACAAAGGTAAGTTTACAGAGTTTGAGCCAGTGAACAAATCATTTACATTTCGATCCGCCTCATTACTCGTATTGAAAATACAGTAAAACCGCCCACGTGCTTAAGGTTTGAAGTAATTTATCATACACAAATGTTTAGCATACTCTGCCAGTTTTGTTTAAAAAATTAACCTCTAAATAATGTGCATAAACATTTTCTGAGAGTTTGCGCAGTACTTCTCATGAAAAATTAAAGAAAAATAACGACAAACCGCACTTTTGCATGTGCCCCCTGTCAAAACAAAGTCGATAACATTGCCCTTTTTTAATGTTATTAATTCAAAATCATCATATAAGTGTCATATTTAAATTGGAATAGGAAATCTATTGCAGAATTTCTTTAATTTATTTTTTTTTTTCATGACACAAGAACGCTTTTCCCCCATTATGTTTAATTTAAAAAGAGAGGTAACACAAACATTTTTTAAAATGACCCCTACCAAAAATCCAATACGATTTTTGTGTTTTGGGGTTTTTTTATTGATTTTTATTATAGCATTGAATCATGATTTTTTGAAGTATACACTCTCATAACTACAGCGGTGTGTGCATACAAATTGAGTAACGCGCGTTAGCGCGTTATGAAAATTTGTATGCACACACCGCTGCAGTTATGAGAGTGTATACTTTAAAAAATCATGATTTAATGCTTATATTTACATTTTTTTAACTTCTTGCATTGTCTGCAAATGTGATTCATACCTTAAAATTCCTATCTTACCCTAAGGGTAAGTTAATATTAATGGAAGAGCCACAGTAACAGCCACAAGCGTGAACTTTGATTTTCGCTTGTGACGTTGCAGTTTACAGCGTTCAACGTTTGTGACGTCATAATAAAACTCGTCAATTTGATCTTTGACTTCTTGTTGCATTTAGAGGCATTTAAACATCACGGAATTTAATGGAAAAACACAGTAGAATGTAAATATATATATCGCTTGTCTGTTGGATTATCAGCCCCTTCACGGTAACTGCGGTACTGCTCTTTTGCAAGGCAAAATGACATAGTTTGGTGAAATATGACGTAACGTCAATTGTTTCATTTACGTCATTTAAATATCTACCTGCTGGAATGTCGGCAAAGTATATCATTTTGCCCTGCAAGATAGCAGTACCGCAGTTATCGTGAAGGGGTCTATTGTAAACACAGAATCTCCATAATTTTAACAATTCTGAATGATTTATCTTTTTCAAACGTAAATAATATGTTTTACGGTGCCACCGTTCTAGCAATCGCAGCAAAAATTGCATAAACCTTGCATCATTGTCAACCTAGCGTTATTTAGGTACCAACGAACTCCAAAAAAATTTTGAGAGAGTATTGCTCTACAATAAGTATGCCAAAGTACTAATTTTAATGGTTATGATACATACAGCGCAACTCCCTACCCCTCTCCCTAGAGAGAGAGATATATATAGAGAGAGAGAGAGAGAGTGGGGGATCCTGTTTGTAGGTATGTAATTTCCCACTTTAAATTTAATGGTTTGACTATATGCAATATCTACATAAATTTTTTAAGTGTTAAATTTTTCTCTTTATTCCTTTATATTTTGTTCAAAATGTCCTATTGTTTATTTCCTCCCTACTCATATACTTACCTGCCTACTGTACATGCATGCAAAATTAGCTTAAAAATGGATCAATATGGCAGTAAAGTATGGCTCTTTCTAGTATATATTTATATAATCTCTATATAGAAAATAAATAAAAACAAATCATATGTCAATAAGGCAGGTATCGCAGTCTATATTGAAATAGCTAGTACACGCATTTCAGATGTTTGATCCACCTCTAAATTTATCGCGGGAAATATAGCGCGACAGCACTGTGACGTCATCCATGCCTTTGTTCGTCTTTGTTTACGTCTCTCGCCTCAATACGAAGGTACATGTATGGAAACATTTAACAAATCTCTTGAGTCTCGCCAAAGCATATGCGGTACTCAAAACGTGTCTTCAAACCTAAAGACACTGTAAATTACGAGTTAAAAGTCGGCCATTTTTTGGCATAGCACCACGGGTGATTTCAAGCATTATGGGACGTAGACAAAAAATTTTGTTTGATGTACTGTAGGTTTAGCTCGTTCTTTTTCCCGCGCACACTGGTTCTTAGATCTCGCTTCGCTCGCTATAAGTACATGTGTAATAATCAGCAATTCAAAAAGTTAACTGGGATAAGAACTTGGTTGGTACGTGATCAAATATTATGAGAAGCCCTTCGGGCGCTTTCCATTAACGTTAACCGCCGGCGACGTCATCGGAAAACGGTGACGTTAAATGGAACGGCAAATTGTAGTTACAGAAACCCAGTTTTGAAAAATATGGTAATCTGGACGCTATATTGTTTCCTAATCGGCAACGCTAAAATGCGTTGCCACAATCGCTCGCTTGTGCGCCTTATTGTGACATAAACAAGTTACGTTATATCGTATCGATAAAGACGAATCATTATATTTATTGCTGTTATTACTTTTACATGTATTGACGTTAGAAATATGAAATATAAAAGTAACAAATCTCGCAGTTTTGTCCATTTCTGACTAATGAAATATATCTAGAATGCCCACGGTCACTAGAACAAAAAACAGCATTAAACAAGCTCTTGACCTCCTCTTTGAAATTGATTATAGGTACTGGGGATACTTCTCCCTCAATTAAATATAAAATGTCAAAATATTGTTTTATTTTCTACGTAACTCCTATAAAACCGTAAAATACGGGAAAAATTCATCAAACCAATTATTACGTTATAATGGCTCTAGCACCAAAAAGACACTCTGGAATCATTTACTCGGGATGTTTTCCATTTAACCGGCATCGCCGGATTTGCCGGTGTTGCCTTCGTCGCCGATTGCTGGAACGCGTGTCGCCGGCGAGCGATTGTGACAACGCATATATACCGTTGCCGATTAGGAAACAATCTGGCGTCAAGGTTATCATATTCTACAAAACCGTGAATTCTCAAAATACAATTTGTCCTACTACATTGAAATACATTAAAACTGCAAATAGCCAAAGTTTCTCGATCAAATTTCAAGCTAAAGATAAGTATCAGTTTTAAGCTGCAATCGTCCTCGCTTGAGCATTCTGACGATGCCAACGTTCCATTTACGTCACCGTTGCTCGATGACGTCGCCGGCGAGGCAACGATAATGGAAAGCAATTAGGCTCACACAAAAATAGACTTTTAGCCAAACAGAAGAAATTCGGACTAAATTTGGCAGTTTTTGTTTTCCGCATTAACATTTTGGCAGTACTCTAAAATTAAAAGTTAAGGTTCTATATTTAAGTCTATTTAATTTTTCATATTTTCTGATGGTTTTATCTCACTTATTAATTAAAATAAGCGTATGGCACGAATTGCAAAAGTATTGAAAAATGCTTAAATTCTATCTCAAAATTTTGATCATTGACCTCATATAAATTTTATGTCAATAGAATAAGGTCAATATAAGTAGTACCATACTATAAATGTTTTTGTATTATCATCATTCAATTTTTGGATTAGAATTGGATCAAAAATGAGTCGGGATTTGAAAACTGATAGAGGAAATTCGGACTGAAATATTTCTTAAAATTGATGCTTTGTACCTGTGAAGTGGCACAGACTACCATTCATAAACTGTATTTCATTTTTTTAAAGTGTTTTATTATTTGTACTATATTTACAATTAAGAAAATCTTAATCGTAGTGTAAAATTTTATGGGACTTTTCTTTCTTTATTTTTCGAAAAATATTCAATGGCCTTTAGCTCAAAAAGTAGGTAATTGACCTACATTTTTGAAAGTGAAAAAAACCTTACAAACAAAGGTGTATAACATACAATAGATGGTTTTTCATTATCATCAGTAGATTTTTTTTCAATCTGAGTAAACGTTATCCTTAAAGGAATTATGTAGAAAATAAAACAATATTTTGAAGTCATTATGAAGAGGAGGTCAAGAGCTTATTTAATGCCGTCTTTGGAGCGACGGTAGGCATTTTAGAAATAATTCATTAGTCAAAAATGGACAAAACTTCGAGATTTGTTACTTTTATCCTTCATATTTCATGAATAATAGTTGTTAAACACATGTGGGTTTTTTTTCATAGTGTTTACCAAAAATTTAAGCCCCGGTACACCCTAAGAAACAAAGATATTGTTATGAAGCATCATTAAAAAATTTATATCTTGAATTTCATAAACCTGTAGGCACCTTTCATTTACTAGATCTTGACCTTAAAGCCGTAAAGTATGGGAACAGATTTATCAAATCAATTATAACGTCATAATGGTTCTGGCACAAAAAGACAGTCTATAATCATTTCAAGACTTTGATGGAAGAGCCACTGTAACTCTGATTTTCGCGTGTGACGTTTCACTTCGACGTTTGTGACGTCACAATAAAACCATATATGAGATTTTCCATGCAAACATAAGGGATGAAATACACTGAATGAAAATATATTAATATTAACTTTTTCTGATTGTTTGTTTGTATTAGAATAATAAAACTGTTAAAGTATACCATTCTTAATTCAGCAATTTTCCAGTTCCCCGTGAGAATGGCTTCGCCTCGGAAAATATATTTCTTTCGGGGATCTTGACTCTTGCTGACTCCCTCAGTGGTATAGGTCTACCTTACATGTGTGAAAACGCTGTAGCATAGTATTTTTTAATTTACGTGCCTGTAAAACATCACGTTTAACATGTATTTGCACGTGCAAAGCTGCCAGACAAAACGTCTTAAGCAAGTGCTGTTAAAAATAATTTTAAATAATGCCTCATCTAATTGGTGACGACATTCACATCTCAAGGCAAAACACTTTATGAATAAAATAGGACCATGGTCTAAATGCTCCATCGCTCAAAGAAATATTAAAGTACCCTTCCTCCTTAAATTGTGAAATATTGAAAACTTTTTGTGAAATCTTTCTTCATCCAAGTTGTGGCCTTTTTAGACGGTGGCTATAAATAGCCACGGTCTATTGCTACGGTCCTGACCGGAAGAGTATTTCTCACGGGGACCCTAGCGGATAAGGAACGATAACTCTGTTAGGTACATGTATTCAGTGTTACAGGCAATGTTTTATCTATGTGTCGATTTCAGTATGAGAATTAATTTTCATCCTATCAGATATTTTAAGCATTATACATGTAGCTGCTAATTATTTTGTACATACATTTATATAATGTATGAAATTAACATGTGTTTTATTCTAAATGAGCCGTTACCCTGTTTGCTTACGCGGTATTAATAATTTAAGCACCAACTGTCAGTTGTGACGTTTAACTCTGTATCAGGACTGCATTAAAACTATATCACTGCAATAATTTGTCAAGAGATCTCACAATAATTGCTTCTTGTTTTTTTTAATGATGTCAGAAACACTATTTAAACTGGTTTGCCATTTCATATTTCAGCAATGTAAATATGCTTCATCGATAAATTCAGTAATTTTCAACGCATTAGTTTTAGTTGAGGCAGAATATTTATTTTGTTGTTGCTTATTTCAAAGAATTCACAACAGATACTGACAATGAATATTACATATAAATTACATTTTATTGAACTTCAACCGATCAATGGCACACTTTCTTCTACAAGTGTGCATGTGTTTTCAAACACACAAAAACTATTTGTACCTCACTCAGTCTGTAGAAACATTATTTTTATTACAGGCACTTCTATATTTATCAGACAATATTTACTACTGATGTTGACGCTTTACTTGCTGCTGACTTTCTTTCAAACACGCTAATCGACGTCGGATTGTAAAATTCGCGTGCAAATCGAGTCGCCATTTTACATGTATATAAACTACATTTTACGATGTTTCGAAGATTTTCAGTTCAGATTTTTGTAAGCAAATAAGGGATTAAAGACATTCGCTGTAAAACGTCTTATAATGGATTTCACGGCGTGTCATTGATCAGCTCGCGTATCTCTAATTTGCAGCAGGGACGTATATACTAGTATATACGTCCCTGTTTGCAGCAAACGCTAGCGTTTTTGTGAGAAAAAAGAATTGGTTCAACTCATGCGATATTCCATATACATTTATGGTACATTGTGAACGGTAATGTAAGATTAGCTGCAGAACTGTAGCTCTCCGGGAAAAAAATATTGACAGACCATATTTCTTCCCCGGAGAGCTACAGTTCTGCAGCTAATGTAAGATATGATAATTTTGTTAACTAAACAGTTTCTGTTGATTTTTTTCACAATGAACTGAATAACGCAATTCGATGAGCGAAGTACAAATAGTGACTTTAATTCATATGCGCCCGTCCCTGCTAAATGTATTAAGGTTTTGGGGGCATTTTTTCCACTAACAGATAACATATTTACATATGTACGTAAACATCGCCCCGTTTGTTCTCAAATAATTTTTAACTCGCAAGTACAACTTCACTATGAACTTTTTTCGACATTTATTTCCAAGTGTTAGCATTTTGTCAACATGCATTTACAAATGATGCGCCAGTTTGTAATTGTCGACTCGCAATTGAAATACACACCGGTTAGAAAGTGTCATCACTTAACGCAATGCTACATCGGCTGTAGCGTATACATCCATATGCTATATTTGCAATAAATAATGAATCATGAAGGCCAAAAAAATGTGCTTCATAGATGACTGTAGAATTCTGCTGAGCTACAGAACTATAGCTTTCCGAAAATATTGCCGGGATTTGCGAACCCTAAATCTATTGTCTAGTACATGCAAAGAATAAAATCAAAGAATGTGGATGAATAAGGCGTGTAAAATGCCTATATGAGGAATGATTAGATACGGCAAAATTAAAATATCATAAAAGCTGATACTTTTTTTTAAAAATAAATAAAAATAATATATATTTAACGTAATATCGGGTTGTAACCTTTAAATATTTTAAATACTTGCAATATATTGATTTAAACTGGCGCGTGTGTGTCAAAATCTCCAAATAATGTACTTTTTATAACTTCAATGCCTTTTCTTTCATATAGTGAATCTGAGCTTCATATTTTTTGTCACAGTCTAAATGTGGTTTAATGGAATTTAAACCGATTTTACTCAACAAAATTGTGGACAGATGACCCACTACAGTTCAAAAATGTCATTTTGTAGCTCAACAGTTGAACGTTTTAGAAATATAATACAAGTCCGTAAATTCGTGGTCAGCTTCTCATATAGCATTTAAACAACTCACTTTGTTGTGAATGAAATGGCTCAGTGGTTAGAACTTCTGACATTAGGACACTTTATAGAACTTGGGTTTTTGGGTTATGGGTTCGATACCACCAAAACTTATATTTTAAATACTTGCAATATATTGATTTAAACTGGCGCGTGTGTGTCAAAATCTCCAAATAATGTACTTTTTATAACTTCAATGCCTTTTCTTTCATATAGTGAATCTGAGCTTCATATTTTTTGTCACAGTCTAAATGTGGTTTAATGGAATTTAAACCGATTTTACTCAACAAAATTGTGGACAGATGACCCACTACAGTTCAAAAATGTCATTTTGTAGCTCAACAGTTGAACGTTTTAGAAATATAATACAAGTCCGTAAATTCGTGGTTAGCTTCTCATATAGCATTTAAACAACTCACTTTGTTGTGAATGAAATGGCTCAGTGGTTAGAACTTCTGACATTAGGACACTTTATAGAACTTGGGTTTTTGGGTTGTGGGTTCGATACCACCAAAACTTAAAGATTTATTTTTTTTTTCTTATCGTTTTTTTTTAAAATATTTCAAACTGATTATAGTTAAAAATTACCATTTTGTAAACTAGTATTATAACATATCAAATATATTTAATTGAAAAAATGATAAATTTGAAAATGTTTTTTACGACTTTAATAAATGGACAGTTGCGCAACTCATTCCCACATCTTCTTTATATACACAGCTGCACGGTCAGAAAACGTGCGTTCAACTTGAATTTTGTTTGTTTGGTGTTTTTAAAAACTTATTTTGTATAACTAATCAATATTTGTTGTAAGTTTACTAGAAAAGTTTAATGTAGCAAGTAATTTATGCGTGTTAAAGTGTACTAAGAAGCGATAAAATATACATGTGACTTTCGCGAATTCATTCAAATGATTTGAATAAATATATAGCTAAATACAATAGAACAAATGTTTAAAACGTTGATTAATGAAACTGCCGCGACTGAATATTGTATGATATTTTTTTTTCAAACTTTCATTCACTTTCGTTGTGAGCAAATGGAAATATTCCACTAAAGTCGAAGATAAAATATTGATTGACTCTTCTGTTTCATGATGACGTGCATTCCAAAGAATACCAGTTTTATCAAACAGGTTCTTGTAAACCCATTCCGTTTTCTTTACACCTAAATGTATTAACTGACTATGAGGACAAATGCAAGTGTGATGGTTCACAAGACTGCAACTTTTTCCTCGTGGAGAAATTGAGGGAAAATGCTGTCGAGAGGGACAATTAACATACTATATGTATGCCCAAATAGTTAGTAAAAATAAGTATTTTATCATACCAAAGCTGAATTTATTCTCGTTACTTGGGAAATCTACAATATATTTAAAGCACAATAGTCCAATCCACACATTTCAAAATTTGTTCCCCTTTGCGGGGTCAACCCAAAGGTCAAAAGGGAAAAAACCAAAATTCCCCTTCTTCAAACAATCAAATATTTGGGCGTTCTGTGATGAAATCGCCTTGGATTTGATCTATTCATTCAATATGTGGTGGCAACCCACATATTTAATGAGTCACTCTGGGGCAATCAAAATACATAGTATTACCGAAAACGGGTTTTTAATGTCAGCTGATATAGATACTAACATATAGATACAAAATATAGATACAATTTTCTATACTACAAAGGCTACTGTGATAAATCTTTGGGTTTCCACCAAAAGATGACGGCCAAGAGACACAGCATTTGTAAAGTGTGGATTGATATCACAGCTACGATTTCCACAGAATCATCCATGTAGGAAACTCACGACCAGTTGTGCGAGTAAGCGTTAAGTATTAGTACATGTATACGATACTGGCCGCGGTTTTCGACATCAATAATTGTCATGCATCACTCATTGTTACATGTAATATGCCATTTTCAAACGAAGCCACCGTCTAACAGTACTTTCAGTACTTTGATTATATACTATATAGTAACTTACAATGAACTATAAAAAATGGAAAATTTCCAAACTACAATAATTTCACAAATTGTAGCCTTCAATTGGACCCTTCTTTTAGTAATGGAATACTATACCCCCGGAGACCACCTTAAAGGAAAAAACAAATGTTTTAAACTTATTCTTTATATTTTTGAACATTTTTTAAGTTCTAGCCTCAATGTCCTTCAAAGAATATTTCAAATCTTTTTTTCGTAATTATTGATATCATGGTGTTTGAGACCAGATTAACTTAAATGAAAGTTTGTATTTTATAGATAAAATTTTCAAAACAGTTTAATTACTGTGGTTTCATTAATATCCAAGGGTATCAGTTTTCGTGGATAAAGGGAAAATCACGGTTTCAAGGATACGTAAATTCGTGGCCGATGACCCTATCAATGCAATATGTTAATAGAAATTGCACTTCAATGAACACTTGATTTCGTGGATCAACTAAATAACGAAATCCACGAAAATTTGTATTCAATGAATATTGATGAAACCACAGTATTCAACCTGGCTAAATTTTCGGGCACATTTATTACACGTAGGTATGTAAACTGTATAAGGGTACTGTTAATCATTGGTAGAAAGAGGGAGGGGGCAATATCCCCTCAACAAGTATGTCTTATTGCATTGAGATTCAATTTGAAAAAACATGCTATGGTAATGAGCAAAACCATCACAATGTTTCACAGAAATCAGACGTAAAACTGATCTATACATGTTAAGGAGTACTCAAAAGATAATTAAAAGCGTATGTAGAGGCAAAGAAAAAATTGGCCCATTCTCTACACTGTTACGAACGCGTTACTATCTTAGGCATCTTGCTATCTCTGATTCTGAGGGTGCTTTTTTCTTTTTTAAAAACTATTAGGCCTAAGACAAAAATAAATTTCTAAATAAATACAGACTGAGTATCCTCTTAATATACGAAAACAAAAATAACTTTTGAGTTAAATCATTGTACAGATTTTGGATTAAGGTATCCCACTCCTCTAAGTTCTTGCATCAAAAAATTTCTTAAGAAGTAAATCAATGAAATCTTTAGGCATAACATACTTAAATATATATGGAGGTCAGTTTTCAACCCTTTGAATTATGGCCAATTTATTTTGTTTCATTTTGTTATATTGATTTGTTGCCAGTATTTTTGATTAAGCAAATTTATTTAATATTGTTTTTAATTATGCACAATGGTCACACTAAATAGAGGGATTACTAGAAAATTCTGTACGAGGCTGCATATTATTTGTGTGACTTTGCACTTAAAATAGACAATTTCTATAATAGTTACAATTTGATTTCAAATAAAAAATATTTTGAATGTCAAGAATTTTATAGGATTAATCCATTTTGCCCAGATGTGTATTCAGTACCATTTTGATATAATAAAACATGGGGGTCAGTGATGTCAAATTTCAGATATATGGCTTCAAAGGTAAAATTCTCGCAAAATTCAGCTTTAAAAATTTCAGACAGTTTCTATATATTTGCATGATTTTATGCTAAACGTCTATTACTTACTCGAAATTTAATTTTGTACATGTCACACAGAACCTATAAAATATGTTACAAACAAATCGAATGTTAAAAATATTAATAAAATAAAATAAAATAAAAGGAAATAAAAGCATATTGAAAATTCATAAAACTGCTTCTTTCCGTCATTTTCGTCTAAATCTTAGAAATGTCCTAGATTTTGTGGTAAGTCCAGTTAAAGACGTCAAACACGTACAGAAAAATGAATTTAAAAATGGATGTATAAATGTCTAATTATCATTAATTAATCTATATAATAAACACGTTATTATTGGCCTTTAATAGAGATAGCCTAACAACTGGTGAATGTTACCAAATTAACATTTTAAATAAACTTTTGTTTTGTGACCCAGAATTGTAAAGTTATAACTCTTCTAAGACTCAGGTCTATAATGCTTATAAAATTTAATCTTATCCATATGACATTGTGTAGTGTCCAGAGTGAAATCACAATATCTGCACACATGCCATTATTTGTTAAAAGCAGTTATGGAACTGAACCTAGATAAAGTAAAAGGAAAAAAGTTAAAAATGCGAAGCAAACTAAAAAATAATTTTAAAAAATCAAAAAATTTAAGATTATCTAGATACTTGATCACCCCACTTACCGTATCAATGAATCCTACGAAGCCTTGTGAAAGGGGTGTCTTTTTACCAATTTCCATAGGACATGCAGACGATTTGATTGTGGATACTGAAATAAAAACATGTACATATATTTATCTCAATTCTCAACTTTATTTTTTTTTTTATCATTAACTTTATAAGTTACAATAAATTATTGGTTGATTAGAATAGAAATATTTGAAACTTCAAAATGTCAATAAAAATTCTGTTCGAAATCAATATGAGAAGAAAATGTTTTTTAGAGAAATATTTTGGTTTGGTGAAAATAGTCCCAATCTAGAATCAAGAAACCCAAAACGACACCAATACTTAAATACTGATAAAAAAAACCCAGTGATTTTAAAACTGTGTTAATTAAGCTAAACCATGTAAACTGTTTTTTATAAATATGGATATGGCAAACTCATACATATACACGTAGCAAAAAGGGTTTTGGAGTCCTTGACTTTAATGACCTACAACTATGCAAAAAAATCACAACCATAGCAGAATCTTTCTATTTAAAAAAAACTTTCGGTGTGATATGAAATTAAAACGTGTTTTATCTTTGCCTGACTAAAGCGATGAAATGATTTACTGAAAGGTTAGTTGATAAAAGAATTACCTCCAATGTTTCCGGTAGTTTTTGCACTGTCTGTGGATAACGTGATTTCACTTTTTGTTCCCTGTAGCGACACTGTTACCCATTTTGTAATTTCCTGGAGTAAAATTTTTCAACTTTAATTAGATGAAAAAATATATTTACATATATTTGCATTTCCATTGTTCTTTCCCACTGTAAGCCCATACGGAGGAGCTGCAATTATTTCTCTATAATCGCAATTGCTCTGTCAGTATACTATGACGTCATAAAGGTGTAACATTATATATACTTTTCCATGACGTTATAGATTTAAACCACTATACGATACATCATGTGTTTTTCTCCAACTCCATTAAAATTGACGTATTTAAATGTAATATTAAAACATGTTTATGGTAACATTTTAAAGGAATTACTGTTATAACATATCATTGATTCTGTTAACAAATCTATGTGAATTAAAAAGATACATTACAGTCTGAATATTTACTTTTGATGTAATAGCTAAATGTCAAGGTCTAGGCTAATACAGGGTATTTGCGAGTGGTAAAATGCAAATATAAGTAATAAACAACGATTATTTAGTGAACATGGCGTTATGAATAGCAACTGCTCTGCTGGCATATTTTCCATGATGCGCTAGCGCGCATCATGGAATATGCCAACAGAGCAATTGCTATTCATAACGCCATGTTCACTAAATAACGTTGTTTATTTCTTAAGTAAACCTCATATGCTACATGTAGGTCGGATAAAAACAGAATTTTTTATAGTCTCATGCTAAATACTGCTATTTGATTGGTTTAGACGCACTTAATCATCTGTTCTACATGTATTACCCTCAGCGTTAGCAACCCACCTGGCAACGGGTAACATTATATAAATAGTGCCTGTTTGGAAGAGTAACAGTTGAAATTGACACCCCGAGAAAACCATTGTCAACCGACGCGAAGCGGAGGTTGACAATGGTTTTCGAGGGGTGTCAATTTCAACTGTTATCCTCCCAAACAGGCACTATTTATTTTGTTATACTGAATGTCTTTTTTAAAAATTTTAAGAAAATTTTACTGCTTTTATATAGGAATAACGTGAATTCTACAGCAAACCGTACGCGCATAATTTTCGCGCATGTAACATTTTTTAATGTTACCCGTTGCCAAGTGCGTTGCTAACGCTGAGGGTAATAGTAAATATTATTAACTGCGTCTTAACCAATCAGATTTCAGTATTTAACATGAAAGTATAACAAAACGAATTGTTACATGCGCGTAAATTGTGCGCGTACGGCTCGCCGTAGAAATTCAAGTCTTTCCAATGGAAAAGGAGTAACTAAAGGTTTTCTTTAAAATTAAGAAATTTAAAATAATAAAAAAAAAATAACGTGCATGTTTGAGAGAGTAACAGTTGAAATTGAAACCCCTTGAAAAAACCATTTTCTTCGCGTCAGTTAACAACGGCATTCTCGGAATGTCAGTTTGAACTGTTACCCACCCAAACAAGCACAATATATATTGGACCTTGTTGACCGAGGCGCTTTATTTTCTCAATATATCGTAGGATGAAGCTCTGTAATTCAATCAGCTTAAATGTGACTGATTTGCATAGCCTTGCCATTCAGTTATTTTTTCAGACCTCTCAATTTATACTAGTTTTAAAAATCCACCTAACATACCACCCAACTACAAACCCCTTTAATCTATACATAAGTATTAGCACTCTAACACGCACTACATACTTCTTCAGACAAAAGCAGGTCCAATTCGTTCTCGCTATTCAGCTTTATAAATGAGTGGATTTCCCGCCTTACTGGATTCACTGACACACTGTATTGGGGTTGGGAACCTTCACATGGTCCATCGGAAATCAAGGTGTAAAACTCGTCTTCATAGGGATAATCCTCGCGAAGTCGGAAGCGTATCTGAAATTTAAATTTAGGGGCAAAGGTAATATAGCTCATCCCCCACACCGTTACCCACGAGTTACCATCGAAATAGGCTGATGTTTCCCCCGTGCTTCCAGCGACACCAAGATATTGGAGAGATTTTGACGGTGAAGAAGGTACGCTCTTGTCCGCGGAAAGACTTGTCCGATCAAAGACAAATTTGAAGTACGGATTGCAGAAACTCTGGTTTGTTGTGTCTACAACATTATAATTTGAAATGTATTCTTATTTCAAAATAAGGTGCTGCATGTTATTTCAGCAATATGGGCATATTTTATATCTAGATATCAATATAAGAATCAAATATACTTATACAACTAAAGTTTCACCTTGATTCCTTGTGAAATTCAGTTTTGTAATAACAGGGCCTTCCTTTCGTGAGGAAATTGAACTGTTCTCGGCAATGTGATGCTGGTGGTCATTTTTATGTTTTAGGAGACTCTTCTGAACATTTGATTTTTCCTCTTTGTTTTTCGTTTTTTCTCGCTTTCCTTTTCGCGACTTAGATTTTGATTTTCTTGCTTTATTTTTTAAAGTCAACGCTACTGGTGATTTTGTAGAATTTTTTGTATTATGCTGGCGCTGTTTAATGGGTTTTTTGCTCGGTTTCATAATTTCGTTTTGAAGCCAACCGTTGGTTTTCACATTCAACAATCCTTCCTTTACAGCTAACAAATTGGTAAGCATTGGAATATCGGTGCTTACTCCAGGGTTCATGTCTTTGCTGACCCCAGGGCTTGAGCGTGGACGCTCCTCTTTCGTTATTGAAGGGTCTGTCCGTGTGGTTATTGGGTTGTTTTCGACGAGTATTGAAACGAGTCGCCTAGTAACACATCGACACAGGTGAGGAATATATAATGTACCTGGTGGGCAGTGTCTCAATAACGAATAGCCCCGGATGTGAATGACGTAGTAGTTTGGTATCTCGAACGGTTCTCTGTTACATCCTGCAAAAAGCCGGGGAAAAGAAAGAAATTTTGATATTTTTCTTTTTGGATACTATAAATATGGACCCCCCCCCCCCAAAAAAAAATCTATTTGAAAAGAAAACTGCTGCCATGACTTATTCCAGGTATTTTAGTACATGCAGATAGTAACTTTATTTTAAAAGCAATAGATTGATAAAATTCTTAGGTTTTTTGTCATTTTTTAACACCATTGTATTATAGATTGGGTACTTGTTTAATCAGAAGTTAAGGTTATATATGTAATCAGAAATGGTAGAATTTTTTCAATGTATTGTTAATTATTTGCTTACTTTCAATAGTTTTGCCATGCTTTCCATGAAAACTGAAAACTATTACTGGCAAAAGAGAACACAGCAAAAAGAAGGTCGTTTTCATTTTCTGAAGAAAACAAAATAGCATTCATGCTGTCATCCTTTTTTTAATTCACGGTTGTTTACAAGTAACATCGGATACCATCGGATTTTTTATTAAAAATTTACATTTTTTCAATTATTTTTAGTAGGAGGAACGATAAATTCTTGATTTTTTAAATAAAAATTATTAAATAGCCGATAAATTAAAATTTTTAAATATGTCTACGTAGGCTACCAAAGCAAAAGAGAAGGAAAAACATATACTTACTCTTTTGACCAGTGTTATTCTGCAAATGCACACTGCTCTTGTTCTGAGTTTGTTATAGTACCTGTTAGTGGCCAATTAAGAAAGTATTTCTCGATTAGTACAACATTTAGCTGACAAGATACACGAGTTTCACTCCTTCCACGGTAGCGAGTGCGAATAATACTACAGGTGCTTGTTCTGTATACACTGCTAAGTGTTCGCAAAACTGTTCTACCACAAACCTCGTGTCTGTATATATACGATGTCATGTTTAAAAGGTAAAAACAAAAATATAAATTGGTGTTTTCATCCACCTCAATCTGTCTTATTGCAATCTTCTCTGTATGCATTTGAAAATTTTCTATGACAAAAACAGTTATTTGTATGTTAAAAGATGATTTTTAATGGCAATTCATCGTATTATCGAAGAGCCCGTATCTATAATAATCCTCTCTTCTTTATAAAAGAAAACCCGCGGTTAGTACATTGTAAAACTATCCTTAATCCTACGTAAAAGTTCAAAACCAGGGACCCATATTCATAAATCAATGTTCGCGTTGAATTTCAAATGTCAGACTAATTCGGTGAGTGTTTGAGATGGAATGTTACATAATCATAACGTGACGGGACTACCCTGTAGATAAAAAGCAAAAGCGTGACAGAATGATGATAGGACAAAAAAAGTAATAAGGGTCTACTATGATTAGTTTAAACTAGTAAGCTTAGTGCATGATTTTTCAAAGGGCGTTGTAACAAAGCTTCAAGCAATGGTACGTGTTACACGTGTATATGAAAAGATAACTGATATCTATATTTATGAATTAAGACATTTTGCAAATAAACTACAAAATGCCTGCACCAGAGTACTTGCTTACACCTTTGGTATTTCAACACGTGTTAGATGATGTCCGTAAGATCTAATTGAATTTTAAGTAATAAGTTATTAATGTGAAATTAATAAAAAAAAAACCTACTTTCATTTTCGATAAACAAGCCCGAAATAGCAAAAATGAGAGTAAGGTGGTGGACACGCTTTGGCGGATCCAAGTCAGGGATAGTCTCGATCAAATTATATAATTGAAATGAAATAATATTAAATGATTACGTAAAGAATGAATATATTTAATGTAAGCCTATCTAGAGAATACATTGAAGTTAAGATTTGACAACTCAGTGTTGAATAAATGAAATGAGTCAAATCGTTTCTTTAGTGGGCGATTTTAGTTTTGATACTCATTCTCTTGCGAAGCACGACCTCTGTTGAGAGAATGGGATAGAACTTTCTAAAACGGGGTAACCAAGAACGCGAATTGACTAGTTAACGAAAAGTGTAGGACGCGTTCATCATGCATCGCGGGAGATACCTTGGATCGGACTTCGAATAATACAAAAAAGTTTACAAATAAAATGGAACAATTAATGCTATTTTAGTATTAATGGAAAGAACTTTCCAGAACGGGGTGCCTAGAAACGGGTTGACTAATTGGCATCATGGCGGAAAGTGTAGGGCAAGTTAACCATCGGCAGATACTTCGAATCTGACAACTTGGGATAAATGATGTATGCATAAAACGGAGAAGTTTAATGGGGATGCCCCCCCCTTCCCCCTCCAGATTGTTTTTCAAAACAGTCTTTATCTGAAATTCTTATTTGGGACAGTAATAGAAATTATATTGAAAATTGAGCTAAAGAACCAAATATATAGAGACAGATACTCTAAATACTCATTCTCTGGTTTGAAATAAATACAATAGAAATTTTTTTTTCAGTCAGTTGCAACAAACAGGATTATGGCCACGTACATGTATTTATTATCCATTTCAGATGAGAGTTTTCATCCCTGCCCGCTCCACTAAATATCTAACGATGCAGATTGTTTTTTATTTCAATTTTAAAGAACAATATAAGGAAAAAATCGGACAAAGTATATACAAAAATGAACAAAAAAAATGTGGTTTAATTAACGTATTTTAAAGCATTATATCATAATAATGTGTAAAGTGTTAATTCCTGCGCTTGCATGGGTAATCATCTAGTATAGTTATAATTTAGCTCAAATAAGTTTCTTTTTCTCCAAACTATAATATGGTATATTAGATGAAGAACATTTTTAGATGTGTACAATATCATTATGAAGGTCAAACGGTAAAGTAAAAGGAGTGATCATTGTGATTTATTTTCAAAATAAGTGCAGTTTTCTCAACACCATATAACTTCGTGAAGACTTTATTTCAACCTGATTTTCGCGTTTAACGTTAGAGGCTTAATCTGGTGTATTATATGTGTAAAAACTAGGGATGGAACGATCCACCGATGCACCGGTGCATCGCGGTATTTATTTTGACGATATTTGGATCGATACATTTACCATTAATACAACGATACCTTACCGAACTTTTTTTATTTTTCAAAAATATCCGAGCTTCATATATCGGCTATTTTTAGTCCGCGCGCCTAATATGAAAGTACAAAGATGGCGGAAAACCTCGTAAAGTTGTCAAAACTGTTAGGAAGCTATATATGGAGTGTGGAAAACTTTTGGAGTACTTGTTTATGAAAAACTAGTGTACACGAGACTAAAGTAATTTGTAAATTGTGCAACGCTCATTATGAATATAACAAAATAACTTTGGACATGTGGTAATACATCGGCAGGTTGAATAAATTTTAAACTTTTATTCATGTTTTCATTCAATTGCAATGTATCGTGATATGTATCGTATCGCATCTCATGTATCGTGATATGTACCGAATCGGCTCAGTACAGTATCGTCCCAGCCCTAGTAAAAACTAATTGCACAATTTACATATTGCATTATAATCTTCAATTTAATGAAATAATTTGTCGCCAATCTTTTTACAAGTACATCAATCTAAATGATGTTCACTTTTTTGAAAACCCTTCAATTATAATTTACGTTCATGTAAGTGCATTGCAAGAACTAATAAGAAAGAGTGTCTAATCTCATACTTTTAAAAAGTAACGTTCAAAAATGAAAGAAATGGTCATAAACTACGACTGAGTATAGAAAAATCAAACCATTTTAGCTTTAAAATCTGAACATTTCCTATACATGTATATTTATACAAAACTCTTTCTCTGGAGGAGGGTAAATATTGCCTAAAAATTGCAATCAGAAACGTGCATCTCTTTTGATATGATTATATTTTTCTCGGTTCATCACTGATGCAGTTTGTCATTTTAATAAACATACATTGTCGGTGAGTTGTTCTCTTTGGCCCTCCGACCTTCACCTGTCATTGACAGAACCGTTTTTCTTTTGTATCTTACCATGCATTAATTAGCCTCAGTCGTGTACTTCAATCGGGCTCTCTCAGATGGTCTTCTAATTACATACTATATACATACTTCGAAGAGCATCCTCATAACCTTGAATATTTCTCTAGATGAGAAGGAAAGACATTTACCAATGCTGGCTATGCCTGGCAGCATTGTGCCTACCATTTCGATTATATTTCCTGTGCAGTTAAATTAAAAGAAAAATAATCTGCTATAGTATTTCCAAAGATAATGTTTCCGTTATCTTTGGTGATTATTATAGAAAATAAACATACCTACAGTTGAAACCGATAAACAAGAAAAAAAATCATAATTTCTTCCTTATGATAGATCATCTCTTTTCAACTAGAGAAACAGAGAAAATCACAAGAACGAATACAAATTTTGTATATACGGAGATTAATAATGGGATATATTTACATTTTTTCTACATTCGGAAATACTCGAGACACATCGTACACTTTTTAACGTTATCATCCGGGTACTTTTCATGTCGTTTCAATGCAAAACCCCAGTAGACTTTCTCTTCAATTTTGGTTGTGTACATGTACAATTTGAAATTAGCTGCGGTGTAGAGTTCACCATTTTGATCATTATTCGTTTACTGTGAATTAAATAAACTGGTTCAAGCCATTGTTTTTGGATATGTGACACCAGACGTACAAGTTTCGGACAGTGTATTTTTTATTTATTGGTTTATGGTTTCCTACATGTGTATATGTTATCACTTCCGTTGTTAAGACTTACTATTATATAACTAGAAAAAAATCACAGAATATGTTATATTCACCATAAAAAATGCTAAACATAAGATTAGAATCTAATAAACACATTAATATCAATTTTTTGTCTTTGTAACTTATCAAATGTTTAATATCTCCGACTCGCAAACACAATAAGAACGCTAATGCTGTATGTGATAACTAGTCGACAAATATATAATGTATACCAGAGATAAAGATTAATTTTGTTTTTAATGTTTGTTAGAGAGGAAGTACGTCACAAATTGCAGGTGTTCATACCCCTTTCAGAAAAACAGTATTACGTAAGCATCTTTTTCTCAATGTAAATAAGAAAGAGCAAAACATGTCAAGTATAATGATGCATGCTATCGTAGCATGTTTTTTATCTTTAAAAATCAAGTCCCTACAGTAATATGTTCACGATATAATAGAAACGAGCTATTTAAAAGTCTTATTTGCTCTTAATTGCTTGTCTTATTTGCTTCTTTCTATTGGACGATAGACAATTAGTCTTGAAGAAAGTGGGTGCTTAAGATGTAGATTCGGCAGGAATCTATGCGCACAGGAAATGTAAAAATATTTCATTGATTAATTTTGCACATTTTTAAATTATATATCCATTATTTGGTTTCTATTGGACGTGGGATTAGTGTAAAAATGTCTGAAATGCATTCGGTTTTATTATAATATGGGTCTGAATATAGCAACACGACGCTATTAAAGCAAAATCCTACTTATTTACAGCTGTTTTTAAACGATTAAAATTATTGTCTTTGGGTTTTCTCTCCAAAAAATTTGAAACGTGTAAAGACGGCGTATTTTACATAAAAAATGTCGCTTTTTAAAAAAAGATGAAGAGATGACCCAGAGATGACTAATTGTGTACTTTTTCGAAATATTTTTGGATAAAAAATAATGTCCACAGATATGACAATGATGTTTCAAACACTACAATGTACTTAATACAATGATGTGTAAAGGCTTGCATCGCTCACTGGTTGCGTCCTGGATTAGTAAATACAGACTTGTAGTGTTTGGGGTTCAAATCCTGCTGGTGATTCCTTTTTTTCTAACTTTTTCGTTTTTAAATGTATGTTAATATAACATTATGTTGAATTATAAAATATTTTTTAATTTATCGTTATTGATTTCTGCCATATGTTCACTATTTTCTGTTCAAATTACTAGTTTATTATAATATACAATCAGGCACGTAGCATCGTTTTTGAACGGGGGGGGGGGGGGGCAGAATCATCCAAAATATCTTCACAAGCAAAAAAAAAGGAAAGAACTATATATATGATGTAAGTCAAATTTGGCCCCCAAAATTCGCTATTTTTAAAATAATTCAGATACATTAATTTGTTGTGTTATTTTATAAAAGAGTTGACATGAAATATGTTTTTCACCTGTTTGTTTGATTTATATGCACTCACTGGCAGTATATGGCGTCAGAAGTGACGCTATTTTTATAATTTAATCAAAATCAACCAAAAATTGAGATTTTTCTGATCTTTTTTCGAATGGGAAATATAGATCGACTCTTTGAACAAAAACGAACTTTTTGTCACTTATAAGTATTGGAAAGATACATCTTTGGTGAAAATATTTTGTTTGTTTAAGTAGTCGCTCAATGTTTCCTTAAAGAAAAACTGCCTCAAAACAGGCCGTTTTATGCTAAAAATGAGAAAATGGCGGGAAAAGGTAAACTTGATGATGTCATATTTTTAAATTGTGGGCACTAAAATCAAAATGAAAATTGTGAAAAAAACCTCAAATGTATATATTTGTACAAATAAAACAAAGAATTACCGTAAAATGACAATGTTCATTTTAGGGGGCCATTTTAGGCTCAAACCATATATAGTCCTTTCCAAAACCTTCAAAATCCTAATCCGTGGGGATGGTGGCATGCCAGCCCCCCCCCCCCCCCCTCCTATACTACGTACCTGACAATATAACTAATAAAACTTTATTAAATATATATGCATTAACATTTGTAATATAATTATTCATCGGTTTACTCCTTATTGCCTTCGTTGGAATGCTTGTTAGTTTAATGACCCCCGTAGAATAATGACCGGGGGGTCATGCATGTATTTTACAAATAATAAAAAATATACTTAAAAACTTTAATCTATAAGGGGGTCATTCTACAGAGATCACTTTTCTTCATGTAGAGTGTGTTCAATTTTATGAAAAAGGCAAAAGGGTGATTTTTCTATGTAGAATAATGACCGGGTGTCAATCTTCTACGTCAAAAACAACCCCCTGTCATTATTCTACGAGGGTCATTGTTCTACGTTACACCGGAATAGACATGTACTTCAACTCTCAACATAATATAGCTTGCAATATTTGAGTAATCAATTTTTCATTTGGTTCGAACCTGTACATAACATATCGAGGTTATAAATATATCCAAATTGATTTGTGACGGTGATATCCCAATTGATTAGTGTCGATGATTCCTGCAAACTTACAATCTTGTGCGCATAATTTCTTTTGCAGAATTCTTTTTCAAATACATGTATACAGATTTTTCACTTCGAAATCTGTGGTATTCCAATTTCAATATTATAGATGTTAAAAAAACGCCATAAGGTCTGTCTTTATTTCTGGGAGTCTTTGTGATCGGTGCAGTTTATACATTTTATGTGTTAATTGTTTGCTTTAAAAACTGTCATTCATTTTTACAAAATTATACCGTTTATATACTGAATATCAATCATGAGAAAAGAATATCACATATATATTCCTAAATCTTTTAAAAGTTTTCCCATGACGTTTTGTACAAGGACCTGACACTTTGCTGCATGTATAGAAATTAGCACTTAATTTTTCGTTTTATTTCGACAATCGAAAAAAACAACAACTGTTGGATACGTGAAATAACGCACAAATATATACATATATATATACGTAAGTAGGCAATCGGTTTTTTGTAGTAAAATATAAACACAACTGGATGATAATATGTTTGTTTAGTACTAAGAAAATGGTTTTTAAGTATTATAATACACTTTTATTTTGATAACTTATCAAAGCTGGAAAAGCGCAGTTCATTAACGAATCAAAGTCTCCTTAAGTAAACGAATTTCCAGCCATAAAGTTCGTTGACTGTTGGTTAGCAATTGACTTAGTATCAGAATTCAGGGTGGTATTCGGATTGAAAGGTTACTACCTGGGTTTCCCTAGTAATACACCTAGTCTATTTCAGTAATGTGCTAATGATCATACTAATGAATAAAAGGGGGTCGTCTCGATTATCAGACGGAAAATTCTAGTGAATGTACATGGGCCAGAATACAATAGCCCAAGAAAATGTAAATGTATGGGTGTTTTTTTTTATCTTACAGTCGTATAACACGTATCATTGAATTTATTACTCGACTAGTTATCCAAAACCATGAAATAGAAATGAAAAGGCTATATATTAACCTGTTAACCGATTATTCGGTCGGAACGATGGGAACCGGTTACAAAATCAGTAATCGGTTAGTCGTATACATGTAGGTATATATAAAAATTGTATATCAAAAGACAAAACAAAATTAATATACCAACTTCATATCTGCGTCTAAGTTCTTCTCCTGGTTTCTATGATACAGCAATATTTCTGCAGCTATAATACAATTCTAATGTATCACAATCCTAAATTCGAGTGTAATAAGAACAGTGTCTTCTCTAAATCCATTCATTACTTTCCAAATCAGGCACATAGCATCGTTTTGGAAAGTAGGGGGAGGGGCCAGACTCATCCAAAAAATCTTGACAAGCAAAAAAATAAAATAAAATAAAATAAAACAAAAAAAAAGTTAAATCTAAAGTTCCCAAAATCTTCAAAATCCTAATTCGGAAGGGGGGGGGGGGGGGGGGGGGGGTACGCTGGCGTTGTATAAAACTTCAATTTCACTCCTCATTTCCTTATTTTCATATCAATTCTTTATATACTCCCAAAAAAGTCGGGGGCCAACTCCATGATAATTCAATTTTTTATATGTATATGTTTATATGCTACGTGCCTGCAAATGAAAGCTGAATGCTAGGAATACTAGTACTGTAAATAACAACACACTATGTAGAATAGAAACGACACCCTGCAGTTATTTAACATTGGCACCTTCTATACTTCTATATTAAAATAATAGACTCGAATTTTTTAGCTTTAATATCGATAGATCGGAAGAGTTTTGTCTTTTGTTTTATATATTTTAAACATCATTGGTACTTGAAGATTACCAATTTGTATTTATTTTTTTCTCAATCAAGCTTCGCTAATTAATAATTAACGAAACCTGAATATTTTGGATTTTACAATCTTGCGCATGCGAATTACATTCACGTTAAATCACGGGAGGCTCTTTATTTGATGTTTCCACAATATCACATTCGCATGGATAACTCAGAAACGATAAAACAAATGCGTTGTAAATTTTCATTGGAATTTTTTTCTGTTCATCAGAGAAAAGACGGGAGTCAATTCAAACACGTGCATTTACTATAAAAATCCCGAGAGTTTCCAATGTCAACATGGTGTGTAAAAAACGTTGTTGAAAAAAATGTTGAATTCTGCGATTAAAAAATTAGACTTTTCGACGAAAAGTATTTACAGCTTCAAAATGGTTTGTTATGAACAATTTGACTTATTTCAATGCAACTTTATTAATTTTCTCCAGAATCGTTTTTCTGCAATATTACGGGTATATGGTAGGCATTTTAACTGTGGTGAAGGTCTTTCCTGAGACACAGTTAGGTTATTCCAACTCAGCAGAGTGTAGTAAAATTAATAGCATTATTGTAGGCTTAAATCTTGATTATGCAAATGTCAACAATATACGGTGTGTTGATGTATCTATTTCTTAAATGTCCGATATCATATGTAATGTCAGCCCGTGCACGCACGGGTCAAAGTCTACATGTAGTATTTAAAAATATATGTCAAATTGTATCATATAAAGTTGGATCAACCTAATTTCCTATAAGTAAGTAATAAGTGAATGATTCATTATAGTGAGAAGTGTTTTAAAAACAAATAAAGATACATGTATATGATATATTACCTTAATGAATAAACACCCGGCCCATCGGACCTATTTGTCACTTTATAAACATGAGTATACAAATAATAAGTTTACGCATTGTAATTTTATACAGGATAGATTGTCTGCACATAAAAGGTGAATATACAAATTTTGCAGTTTGTCTAGGAAAGTTAGATAAGAGAAAACCAGCAAGTCTGAGTCTGACATGTTTAGTAATCGATTATTAACGATAATAAAAGTCGGATTATCTTAATTTCCTATTTATTTATAAACTTTAAACTTATACGCTGTACGTGCCGCCATAGAGTGGTAATGTAGTTAGCACCTATGCATTTTTTTCATTTAACCTTGCTTAGAAACCGGTTCTAAAGAACCACATGACACAGATTCGAATGAAACAAAATAATTCATTATTATACCAAGTAGAAATTGACATCTGCCAATCATGCCTCAAACGAATGCATGAAATCAAATATAATCAGTAACTGTGTATCTATATCTTTCAATGATTTGAAATGATATAAGCTGGAGTCACATTATGAATCCAAATATTATTATGTACCAAAATTTCAAATATTATAAAATATAATTAACATTTAACTAGCAGCAGCAACACAACAAACACATATACACACAATAAAAGATTTCGCAACAAAAATAATCGTATGTGTACTGGACTACGTATGGATTTGCATGGCTTTCTTAAGAAACAAGAAAACTCTGGTATACTTTACCGAATAAAAATTTATTGATTAATTAACCAAGTTTACCATAAAGCTGACGTACATTTATTTATGAATGCATTTTAGATTATCATAACATAGCCGTGTTATAAATAAATGCTCGTCTGTAAGACAAAAAACTATTAAAGCTGATATCCGTTTTGAAAAGTGGCAGACTATACAATCATTCACCGTCATTAAATCCAAGGCAATGAAAAGATGCGGGAGGATGGAAAACCCCATTACATTATACAAACCAATTTTGTAACACAAATAATATTAAAAAAAACACAAAACGTTATTTCATATCATTTTATATAATAAAGATACATTTCAATAAAAATATGAATTTCAATAAAAATATATATTTCGAAAGCATGTCCTTTTCTGGATGCTTCTTTTGCTAGAGTCAGCATTGTGGCTGTTATAGCAAATAGTTTGTAGAAAATGTCTGGCTGAAAGAATATAAACCGTATGTGTTGTCACAGTTTAAATTAATTTTCAAAAGTATTCAACTTCTTAAAGATGACCTATACAACGGTTTCAACGTTGTCGTTTCCAAAAAGGAAGGAATGGGATATTCTTATGAGTTCCTCAAAGCTTGCATTGCTATTTGCCTGCGGTTTGTGGCGTTTTTCTTTGAGCCTCTGCAAACGAGAGTAAAGTAACGTTCGAAATTGACGTCCACAGAATACGTATATGAAAATGTTCACAGCATAATTAAGATAATAGAGAGTCAAAAACAATTGCTGGAGCACTCTGTCCGTGAATGAAGCAGTCTGAGCTTTACCCGTAAGTCCTTCAATCGTGACTTTGATACGAATGATGTGGCTCGGTGTGTGAAGAAACATGAACACTAAAGCGACGGTAAGAAGAAGTCGCGTGACGGCGCCATGAGGAGAGAGTTTACGACGGGTGATGGTGGATCTAGACTGACGTTGAAGAAGACGCATTGAACGACGCGAGGCTTCCACGGAGCTACACACCGTTAGGAGGACTAGCAATGGAATGATGAACAGTGGTAAAATTAAAGTCAACAAAGAATCCACATAAATCAAAGCCACTTGCAAACTTTCGAATTCCGGATTGGTTCGACAAAATGCTTTTCCGTTTAAAACTGAGATCTCTGTCCCCCACAGAGGAAAGTTATATATCATGCATGCTGAAATGAAACAAGTAATGACCATGTTTCGAGCGATGTCTGCTCGGCAGATTGAGGCTACTTTCTTTGGACAACAGACTCGAATGTAGTTTTCAACAGTCACCAACACAACGGCCCAAGCGGACATGAATCCACACAGATATGAAAGAAACAGAACAATCTGACAGACGCCTTCGATGTGGAACACTCGGATGTTGACGAAATCCAACCACGCGATGAAAAGAGTCAACAGAAATCCGTTATCAGACACTGCTTTCATGGCCAGGTAAATGCAACACGAGGTCGTACGCTGTGTCTTTCCTACAAAGATTCTAATGGACATTGTATTGCCCACAAAACCAACAAAACATATGACCGGGAGGACCAAAAGACGAATCAAAAAGCTGGTCCGTTCTATTCCATGGTCAAAGTCGCCTTTCTCAGAGGAGTTTTCTAATACGGTCGCATTCGTATTCATAATGTCGATCAGATGATTCCACAGATTTTCAATACTTAACCATATATACTTATTTTTGTCGTCTAGTATGAATCCCTTTTACAATTATGTTATGAAAAGAGTTTACCCATGTCATTTTGTCGTAGTGACAATAACACTACGCTGGTCGATTATAACAACACTATGAAAGACGCGACGTTATATATATGGTAATGATGCTAACGACAGCCCAGACTTGCCAATCAATATAGTAAATTATCGTTAGCTCATTCCTTTTTTCCCTGAGTTTTCCTGTAAGTTACAGTTGTATGTACGTCAACAAACCACGAGCTGTCTTCCACAGAGAACTGGACCGCCCTTTTCCGGAAAGTGTACTTTACGTAGGTGAATAAACTGACGTGATGGTGATACATGGACATGGATAAGAGCGAGCACCCACACGATCAGCTCGATTGTGTTTAAATTACACCTATACATGACACTAATCCCTGAGATGGATCCTCGTTATTGTAAACCAGTTTTATTCGCGCGAGAGAAATTTTCGCGAGGTTCGCGAGAGCCTCGTCTTGCGATTTTTTTCCGCCGTGAATCAGTTTTTCAATGTCGTTGGTCTATCATTTCTAGGGCTGCGTTCAAGATTGTAGCAGCTAGCCTAGCCGTTAGGTCGTAGATATCTAGGTTCATTGAATGGAGCGCTAGTTTAGCCCCTATGTCTCTAAATTTAAGTTGGAAATCTTCAACTAAAGACTAGCTACATGTACATTGACATAATTTGTTAATTTCAAGCGGAAATATACATGTTAAAATCCATTATAACTTAGAGGATGAACAAAATATCACTTAAGTATATAAATTTCAAGTTTGTTACAAAGTGGTAACCAAGGTGGCCATCTTGTATTTGATACTTAGCATAAAATATTTAGGCTACAAATATTTATGTAGCGGCTAGGCTAGCTTACTATTCAACTACGTAGCCATACGTAGCAGCTATGATCTTGAACGCAGCTCAGGTAATCCGCATCTTGATCGCGAAATGAGTCGTCGCAAATAGAAGTTTGTTAACAGTTTAAATGCATTCCGAATTCCCAAAATACCCATTGTCTAGTAGGCCGTTCCCGCTATGTACCATTGTATGTCCTAATGTTTTCTGCAAGACTTCGGTTATCATTTAATTGTACACTGTTGTATGAAAACACAAAGATTTTAATGACTCGGACTCGATTATAAAATGAATTTATAATAAACGAAAAGTTTATCTTCAGTCTGGAATGAAAATCAGCCGTATTAAAAGTTAAAAGTAAAATTTTCGAAACATCATAGAACAATTACGCCCTACTGATAACTATTTTCGAAAATTACTTGCATTCAACAGATGTACAATGGATGTATACTTAAGATCATTGATATTTAAGTAAGGTACAATAAACCGTACACGTACTTGTAACAATTCTTTGTTGGTTTTGTGAAGTAGAAATACCTGTAGACAGTGACGTGTTGTTTGCGTAAAGACCTAGGTAAGAATGTCTTAGAGCCTCTTTTGGATAATGAATGGGATGAAGAACGCTAAATAGATTAATATGAAGGAGAAGAATGGGCCTGGTCGAAATATAATTGAAATGACCTTTGTAAACATCTAAAAATAGAAAAAAAACACAGACAAAAGCGGGTTTCGGACATAACACTTGCATTTAAAATGCTACAAAAATTCTTAAGGGGATGTGCGGCCATCTTGTACATTTCTTGAATTGGCTTGATTCTGCTCGGGACATACTAAAGCTGTTGCCAAATCTCTAAAAGATACATGTTACGGCAGTATGTTCTACACTCCTACAAGTACTAGTAACAAAATTAACAAGGTTTCATGGGGTTTACTGATGAAGTTAGTTAAGTTGCATTCGCATGTACATTCGCAGGTTGAATACATCAACTTCGACGTCAACGTGCAACTGTAAACAAACAAATAATGATGTACAAGATGTCATTGTGTTATCAAAGATTAAACTGTTTGTTCACAATAAATGATAGCATATATAAAACTGAGTTTTATCTCCTTTGCACCTTGTTGTCCTAAATATCACAACTACAGAATCTATTTTTTACCTGGGGCATGGTCACGATTTTGGTCAAAATTTTTTTTTCGATTTTAATGTTTACAATGCTTCAGTGAGACATTTTTTATAGGCAACCATATTTGAGAGTCATTTGTTGAGTTATAAGCGAGTTACAGAGCTTACAATTCTTCGCTATGTAAACAAAGCGTTTGTTTACATTTTTAATGTTGAAGTGAAAATTCCAGTTTTAGACCTCAAATAAATGTGTCAGTCGTTAGGAACTGTTTATTTATGCTTAAAATGAATAAGAAGATTGACAAATCAGCTTGAAAAAGATTTTTTGCTGGTATATTGAACCTATGTAAACAAAAACAGGACACGAGCCTTGTTTACATGACGAAGAATTGTGAGCCCTGTATCTTGCTTAAAACTCATCGACTGGCACCCAAATTTCATTTGATCATTAGAAATGCATTCTTAAAGCGTTGTAAATGATAAAAGCAGAAAAATAAAATTTGACCAAAATCGTGACCATGCCCCTTTAAAGACACAAAAGAGTTCCAAAGGCAGAATAATATGTGTCGTTCTATGGTTACAATACAAAAGTAATACCGAGGTAAATATGAGAATCTAGATGTTGTTTTGTATGCTTATTATGCATCCAAGAACAGAACAATGCTTTTTAATTATTTAGAACTGCTCATTTAAAGACCAAAATTCATGATTTAAAAATCTGAAAAAATATGTAGAGGTCATTGGTGTCACCTCTACAACTTGCTTATTTAAGTTATAACTTTTTTCAAAATAGGGTATCCCATTCTTTGAATGGGTGTCAGAAACCATTTTCAAGAGATTAATAGAATCATTCATTATTACGAGTGTGGGATAGTGAAATTCCACCGAGGGGACAAGATTCACTGTCTAGGACGAGGCTTTGCCGAGTCCTAGACCGTGAATCTTGGCCCCGAGGTGGAATTTCACTATCCCACACGAGTTTATAATGAATGGTTATTTTTCTCGCATTATATTAACTTAAAAAATGATGTTTGACAACTTTCTGTTGTGTCGTTCAAAAGATTACTTTCGGTTTATCCCTCCGCGTGCTTCAAATAGTGCAAGTTATAAATGAAAGCATATGACAGTTTTTTCAATTAAAATATGAAAAATTGTAATTAATTATGCAACACAATTACTTAATGGATAATCTCAATGCATTGTTTTGCATTTCCCTACAGCAGACAACGTTTGTTTACGTTTTAAAACGGCGTAGTAATACACAGTGTAAGACAGAAAAATCTCACACTGCTGTCTCACACCGGACAAACCGATCTCACACCGGTGATAATGCGAGAAATGTTTGTCTGTGTCTAAGAAGGTACATTAAAGATTTATTTTAATTTTAAAATTAGGGTACACTTGTATACTTTTTTATTTAAGAACAAAACTTTTTTCGACCCTTACCCCACTTCTGAAATGTTTTAATTTATACTTACAGAACCGAAAAATACCCCCAATTAACACCAAAATTGGGACTGGAATATAGATGTCTGCCATTCAACACAGAGTGTTTTCAAGTGACACTTATTTCTATTTTTTCTATGAAAAGACAACGTCAATGTGTCTCCTTGTACACAAAAGTTTTTAGTAAAGACTTACTAGATTTTTCTTGTTATTAAGATATATTCACTGTCAACTGAAAAATAAGGTACCCTTTTTTAGGCAAAGTTACAACATTTATATGCAAGATTCAAACTTTTTCTCAACAAATAGTTGTAGAGAGGACAGCAACAAACCCCTTCTATTTTTATTTTTTTTAGATTTTTAAATCAAAAATAATTCTTCAGCTGCGCAGATCTAAAACTGTTCTAAGTACTTGATAAGGTATTACTCTGTTCTCCTATGCATAATTTGAATACAAAACAGCACGACGAACCTCATATTTATTTCTTTTTCATCTTTTGGCAATGTTTTGATTAGTTTCAGGAAGAAACAAAATAGTTCCTCAAATTTACTAAACTGTTCTAAGTACTTGATAAGGTATTACTCTGTTCTCGTATGCATAATTTGAATACAAAACAGCAAGACGAACCTCATATTTATTTCTTTTTCATCTTTTGGCAATGTTTTGATTAGTTTCAGGAAGAAACAAAATAGTTCCTCAAATTTACAAAAATGGCCGCACATCTCCCTTTTACCGAAAATTACGCGGACCTTGTTTGAAATACAAAGAATTGCGAGCTCTGTATTTTGCTTATAGTTCATAGATTGGCTGCCCAAAAGAATTATCGTATGTGATCTAAAACTTTGTATATATAACCTAGAATTTAAATATAATTTGAAGATTGTTCAGCTTTTGTCTAGACTCTGCTTTTCCGATTTGTTGTTCAAGTCAAACATCGTAAAATATAATTTTGTGCGAGACATAGAAGCAACTACTCAGATTTACTATCGGTACGAACATTATCAAGATGAACAATGAACAGATGTCATTTTCTACAACTATCTGTTTGTTTGTCTGTCCGTCCGTCTGTGTGTCTGAAAGTCTATTTGCCTTAATTCTTTTTGATTCTTCACAAAACCCTAAAACTTGCTTGATTCAGAGACTTTAGTTTAAACAATATTTATTCATTAGAGATTCAAATACATTTACATGATGATAATTACAATTGTAAGATCGGGAAACAAGCCATAGGGCTTATATTAATCCCTCTCAGAGACTTGGTTAAAACATGCATAGGAATATTCAATGATGAAGAACCCCGTTTTATGCTGTATCATTTATCTGTTATCAGAAACAGAAAATTAATTTTAATAGAAGGAAATCCTGCTTATTGTAATATATATCTTCGCTAAATAGGAAAAAACAAAAACTTTGGTTTATTAGACGCTTAACATAGATATTATGCTGAATCACTTCCTTAATTGCATTTATATGTTCCATTTAAAGGGACATGGTGTCGATTTTTGTCACGAATTATTTTTCAATTTTTAAATATTAACGATGCTTCCGTAAGGCCTTACATAGGCGTCGGAACCGGGGGGGGGGGGGGGGCTAGGGGGAGCTTAGCCCCCCCCCCCCCCCACTTTTTTGCAAAGTTAGCCCAAACCATTAAACACATAGCATAATAGAGGTTTCGGGCAGCAAGCATAATTGATTTGAAATTTACCTTGAAAAGAATGAAATACTGAGAAGTTGGAGTTATAGGTATACGAATTTTTTTTTTGGAACTGTGGTATACTCCCATACTCCCCCTCCCCCTCCCCCCCCATTTTCATGATTTATGAATTAGGATTTGTCAAGATTTCTGAAGATTAGTTTAGCCCCCCCCCCCCCCCCCTATTTCAATTTGCTTCCGACGCCACTGCCTTATCATAGTCGACCAAAGTTTGAGTGTCAGTGGTTAAGTTATATGCGAGATACAGAGCTCACAATTCTTCGTTATGTTAACAAAGTTTTGGTTTACATTTTGTATATTAATAAGAAAACTCTATATTTAGACCTAAATGACTGTGATAAACGCTAGGAATTGTTTGTTTTTGTTCAAAACGATTTAACAGATCGAAAACATCAGATTGAAGAGCTTATGCTGGTATATTGAACCAATGTAAACAAAAACATTGCACGAGCCTTGTTCACCTAACAAAGAATTGTAAACTCTGTATCATGCTTAAAACTCTACGACTAACACTCAAATTTTGACTGGTCATTAAAATGCATTACTAAATGTTGTAAGCAATAAAAATAGACAAATAAATTTTGTCAAAAATCGTGACCATGTCCCCTTTAAAAAAAAGAAACATCGTCTCTAGCCAGGTTTCGGAATTGGCATATCTCTCTCAAACGGGAGAGGGTCGTACAGATTAGCCGTATTTGCGACGATGCAAGAACACGGGAGGCATATTACTGAATGATCCAGGTTCCTGTTATTTAATCCCTATTCTTTATTAAAATAAAACTGATTATTTATCCATGAAAAACAAAATAGAGTGATTAACATTTATCATAACGGAAATTCTATAGAAATTGGTTAAAGTACATGCGGTAAATAGATAGCGTATGTTTATTTATGTTCATAGAGAAATGTGTTATTAAGTCCAGTGATGAGCCTGTCGACGCCGGGTCAGAAATCTAAATAAAACGCTACTACTGACCACGGTGCGTCAGATCATTAGTATGCACTTGATCGCATTTACTTATTAGGAGGAGAAGGTTGTAGCGCATTGTCCATAAAAAGGGGGTGCGGGAAACACGGCTCTCCAGTAGTCATCTGGAAGCTGTCTTTCTGCCTCCTCTTTTTATACAGGTAAGATAAATTATAACGCTTGCGCATTTTTATAAATAAAGTTAATAGATTCAGAGGGTTCGACTAATATTTTATTTTCAGAGATTTTGTAATAAATATTAATGTTGATAAATTGCATTGTAATTAATATTGATATTTATTGTTAAAATGTCATATTAAATTAATAAACAAAGTACCGAAGAACTGACGGGAGTTGATTTTATCGATGGTTATATATTTTAAAATCAATGATATGTTATTTTGCAAGACAAGTACATGTAGTTTCTAATCTGTATTTGAATTACGCACATTTTTATATATAATATGAATTTTCGGACTTTTTCGACACAAGAATGTTGATAAAACCCCATATGAATCATGTTAAGTAATATTTAAAGATAGAATAAAAATCAAACTATGTATCAGTAATAGAAATATTTCTGGAGAATTTAAGGATCCAAGCAATATTGAACTCTCGTCTCGTTCAACCAAACGGTCGGCTGTCGCCGTAAATCCCCGACAAGCAAGAGAGACTCTCTGCTTGTTGGAGATTTACGGAGCGTCGAGGTGAACGAGATTATATTGAACTCTGGCGTAAGAATACAAACAACTACAAAAAGTATCTAAATTGTTCGTACTATTTTAAATCTGACTATTTTCAAGGTATTTATAAATATATTTCCTTGAAAAACAATGCTTTAGCATACACAATTTTCGAATTTATCAATTATTCTCAAGAACTAATTCTTGTCAGCGGCGATGATTTGTGCTTTGGTCCAAACACTATTTCACTTTCGGTTTGTCAGAGTAACTGCATAGGAGAGTTGATTAAAATCAACTCCCAAAAAGTAGTCATCCGGAAGCTGTCTTTCTGCCTCCTCTTTTTATACAGACTGGGGCACGGGCTACTCCCCATGTAGAGGAGGAGACATTCCGGAAACATCTTGGCTACGCTACCCGCCAGGTGTGGGTATGTTGGAACAAAGATCTCGAGGATCTATATAAATTAAATATCATAACACTCCATATAACCCCTTGTGGACTTTTATATAATAGTACTGGAGGCGTTATGATACATTACTCACCATAACTTGGCAGCAGATTTTGTCTATTGTTAGTTCCATACATGTAACTTTGTTTTTCTTGACTTACCTTTGAAAGCATCAGTAGGTGATTGTTAATTTCGAATACACTGTTGCATATACATATATTGTGTGACGAGAAAGCAAGCTTTTGAATGTTTACGATTTTAAGTACTTAATTGCAGTTTTGTTATTTGTTCTATCTGCTTTATTCACATATTTGTATGGAGGCTTACGAATATTTTAGATGATATTTTTTTTTTATTTGTATCGCTAACAATTTTTGATTGTGGAAATTATTTTTCAAAATAAATCTATCGTCTTCCACTGTTTGAATGGGAAACAAGGAGGAGGCATACAAACTGTTAAAATTTGATGAGTCAGAAACTTTGGATGCAACATTTGTATTTAAATACATGTACAGGATAAAAGTATTTCAAGGCAGCTTAACAGGAATTGCATGCAGGTCT
This sequence comes from Magallana gigas, assembly GCF_963853765.1. Taxonomy (NCBI): domain Eukaryota; kingdom Metazoa; phylum Mollusca; class Bivalvia; order Ostreida; family Ostreidae; genus Magallana; species Magallana gigas. The sequence goes on along the minus strand of NC_088860.1, from coordinate 16,474,237 downwards.
GTAGTTTTATGGCTGGATTGGGGGGGGGGGGGGGGTCACTCTTTTTCTTAAAGATAAGTTTATTAATTTGATTTGATTTGCTTAGTGCAAAAGTAGTATATTGAAGAACAAATTGAAAAGTACATATACATGCAGGTAAGAATATCTAAATCATCGTAGAATTATTCTAGTGGTGTTGAGTCTATTAACATGTACATTTACTTTAACACAGAGAAAACAGTTCATGTTATAACCTGATATCTCATTAGACATTTATCATCCAAATAAATACAATTATTCAAGTACATGTATCTATCAAAGACTTAGTTACTGACAGAAAAATGTTGCTTTTTTTAATCTGTGTTTCCCATTAAAAATACACTTCTATAAAAAATTAATGTTTTAATTTGATTGGAATGCTTAGCAAATGTTATTCTTGACGTACCAATATGAGTCAAATCAGCTGTTTAGATTGCTAGCAGTTAGAAAATCTAATGCTAATCAGATTGGATTCTGAGGTAAAGAATTTCAGGTAGGAGCAAAATATAGTATTGTAAAGAATGAAAATCTAATCTTACATTATATTTCGACTTTTAAATACAAATAATACGAGCCAAGTATAAAAACCCCCGCAAAAAAACACAAAAATCCTCAACAACAACTCATTTACAATTTTAACATACACGCACAAACATTTGTAGTCCTTTTAAAAATATGTTGATATAGGTCGCCATCATAATGTGACTATAATTATCCTCGAGTTTTTCCATTTTTAGCTTTCTTTTTTTTTAGTACTGTAAAGCTAGAATGAATATTTTCAAGATCTCAAAATTCTTATTTTACATCATTCTTTTACATTAGGGAAAATAAATGAAATACCTCATTCCGTGAGTGGGTTTTCTTTAATATGGCACCTGCGCATGGAAGAGCATCTTTTGTGTGGCTGATTAGAGTATTTGATTAATGTTTTGCTCGCTTGTTTCCTTCTTAGTGCAGTAAAGGTACTAGATCAGGACAGTATTTTAGATCTAATCCCTGATGTACCATACGATATATACGCTTTAACTTTATCATGTTGATAAGATAAGCCAAAGAATGTTCATTGTATATCTTGAGAAGAAAGCGTTGTTTTCAAACTTGGTTGAATAAAATGACCTCATTCTACTGCAAACTAATTCTGTTGTTCTTCTGTGGCGTTATAAGGATATCGCATTTGATATCAAACAATAAACTTTTTACTGTAGGTGGTTCATGGTGGGGCCTAGTTAAAAGGGGGATGTGGAACTCTGGGGAGGGAACAATATATAATTGCAAGGTACTCTAACTCACGGATAGCGGTGGTAACAATTAACGTACCGGATTATGAAAATCACAGAAATAGAGTTTTGAATTCATTCCGAAATTGAATCCTCCGAAAAAATAAAAAGGTAACTTGCAGTAACAATGGTCTAAAATAGCTCAAGTTAAACCAATATTTTCCCACAAATAAAACGCATTATTAACCAAATGAGTTTCTGGAGCTCCCCTTTTCTCGGTGCCCCCAAAGTGGATTAATCCTGTGCTTGCCTTTATGGTGTCGCCAGACTCAAGCCTTCATGGACACGCGTGTATCCAGAAAAATGTTACAGGAGGTGGGCTGTTATTGAATAATTGTAAGCGCAACAGGGGGTGTCCATGACCTAATTTTGTTAATTTTACTAGTGGGTAAATAAATTTGAATTTCCCCCTCTTAATCCACACTTCTTTGTATTTAATTTGGTTTTAGCCACGCTTCTAAAACTTTAAAGTAGTGCCATTAAAAATTAAAGTTCCTCTATTGGCAGATATGTAAAAATTATGCAGCAGTGTATTCTTATGAACATCATACTTGTAAGTGTGGAGCATTTTTCAAACAATAAAATGTGGGTTATGAAAGTAACAATTATTGCAGGAATAATATATAACTAACGCGGGTTACGTATTTTTCTGCATTGATCGCAGCCTTCATACCCACACGAATCACCAAAGAGAGCAATTTTTTGTTTAAATTTAAAGTTCGTCCAGTCTATCTATTCAATAACTAAACATCATGCTCACAGCCAAAACGAGATTTCTTTTTTCTGTTACAAAGTACAAAAATGTTTATAAAATAATTGAAAGCCGAAATTTGTCTCTCTTAAATTGTAAAGTCACTTTACTTTCATAACCCATATATATATATATAAATATATATATATATATATATATATATATATATATATATATATATATATATATATATATATATATATATATATATATATATATTAGTTTTGTATATTATACGTACCTGATCTAGTCGAACCTACTTATAAATTTAATTGTCCAAGTCGTTTTGCGTAGCTCAGTCTTTTAAATTTGTGTTGTATCTTTTCGGAGCGGGAAGGTTTGGAAAGGGGGGGGGGGGTAACATTTGTGCCGAAGTCATCAGAATCAATAATTCTGCAATTCATTGTTTTTCGTATTAAACATTTTAATGTGTCCGATATTTTCGAAGCGTTTTATAACCTTGTCTATAGATTACAATTCTATATTCAGAACTCTTATCACTGGATAGTAAATATAGGTGAAACCCTTCCTTAATTTATCTCATTATCTCCTACGCAATATGAAATCTGTAACAGGATTTTTACTTTTCTTAAGCGTTGGTAAGTGCTGGTTACGTACTCTTTGCATACACGAAAGAAAAATGTTTAATAACACTTTGAGAACGTTGTATGGCAGGAAAGAGTACATTAAGTTTAGCTTATTCCTGTTCAACATGACCAACATGCCATTTCCGTTTATTTGCTTGGGAATACTTATCAATCTCAAGTAAAAAAAATAATACTTTAACTGTTTGCATATTGCATGCAATTGAGGATACGCTATTAGAAGTAACCGATTATTACATAATGTATAGCACATCATTTGTAGAAAGGTTCCGGTGTAGAAAGGTGACCTCCATAGAATAATGACCAGAAAAGGGAGGTCAAATTTCCACGTACATATCATGTAGAAATGTGACCCATGAATAAGATAATCAAACATTCTTTAACACTTTTTAGTTTTTTTAAGGTTTCTTTGTTTAAAACGACTCCAATAATTGACCGTATAGGTTAGTAAAATGATTTTAGAAGATAATTTTGTGGTGTTAGGGAGTTTGATTTTGATATATAGTTCGAACAGTTTATCCCATTTAAGTTTCTGTTGACATATGTGTCATTACATTTTTTGATGGTAAAAGGAGGTATAGTGCAGAGAGCAAGGAAAATGATGTCAAAAATACGTAACCCGCTAACGACGTTTATTTTCTCTCCTTAATGCTGGATGCCTTCATATTTGCATGAATCACCAAAGAAAGCACTTAATTTATCATTAAGCCATACTGTCTCCCCGGTCTTCATTCAACCTGATAGTCACTTTTCCTCGTTACACTGACACGGCATAAAACAAATAGATGAACAAACCGAAACTGTACATTTTTAAATAATTAACAAAATGATGTCGACTAAAAAGTGACGATAAATATAATGATTCTCTTTATGACGCAGCTACACCCACCACGGGCCAGTCCTGTCCCGGGGGTTGGTACCACTTTGGTACCTCCTGTTATGCATTCATTGATGCGGAACCTTTAGAGTGGACGGAAGCCATGGTAATAAAACATGAATCGAATGCATCTAATGATGCATTGTAGGTCTTCCACACCCTTGCGAAAAATTTAGCATACATGCCCATATTCTATATTTCTTAAATATGTGGAATTTTAGAATGCTTTCAACCTAAAAATAAAGGATTTATTTTCGGGGAACACAGAAAATTTATGAAAAAATGAAAGTCCTTGCTGTATTCGACCTGGAGACTTATGGGTTAGTAGACTGGAGTTACAGTTTACCCTTTGCACTATAGAGATAGAAATCCAAACTGGGTGATTAATAAACATTGTGAATTCTAAAGTCACGGGGTGTCGAGGATTCTTCAGCATAAGTAGTTAATTTCATTGTATTGATGACTCTTTGACATTGAAGCGCGGTCACAATGGAGTGCACGTATTTTAAGACCATTTCTTAGTTTTATTGTAGTACTCTTCATGCAAAGTTGGTTGAAATAGAAACTGCCGCTGAAAATGCTTTCCTGAAGAGTCATTTGACCTCTCTTCACACCAGTGGTAAGTTTACATGCAAATTACAAAACTACGTATCCAGTACATCGTGTTTCATACATTTAAATCGTACCGAGCTTTATTTCATAGAATATATTAAAAATGTATGTACAGAAATGTATTCATATGTCTGTATACCAGGTACCACATACTGACTGCTTCGTTTCACAACATACATGTAAGAATACTAGTAACGTTTATAATTATCGTATATATTGACTTTGGTAGTGTTGGTAAATATTATACAATTATAATGAATTGTTTCTGTTATTAAAGGTCAATGCGAAGATTTTTTTTAGCAACCATAAAAAGCTCGGTGAATATTGTACTTCTCGGGTTGACAAAAAAAACTTTGTACTGATCGAAAAAAACCCCAATAATTGTTTTGTTATATGATACAGCGACGAATTGATTCAGACAAATCAAACTGGGTGTTATCAAGCGAATAATTTTATTCGAAGCCATAGCGGAACACGAATTTTCATTAGACGATTTATTTTTAGTCCAAAGTAGAGGAATTGACCTCCTTGGTCACGTGCAGGTGAATTTTTTTCTGGATTGTTGGATATCACCCAATCAGCGGGCTAGGAATTATTCAATCATATACTTATTGGTGTCACACACAAAATAAATTGGACCTATAGTTACTGATACAAGAAACTTTTTAAGTATTTATATCAACAAAAGTGACGAAAACAGAAGCGTAGGGAACAGTAAAACTTTTTTTTTTTTATTTTGGTATATATATATATATATTGACTTCAGTTATTTTTAAGTATGTGCTATTGAATTCAACCTCTTTCTACAATTCTTTGGCATAAATTTCTTTAATATGCAAATGTTTCTGAGTAAATAAATCGTAACTTGTCTCTTTTAAACAACTATTTTAGACAACTATTGGATCGGTTTGACAGACGCTTTAGTAGAAGGAAAGTTTGTTTGGCAGACGACACAAGAAGACGCAGTGTTTATGGATTGGGCTCCGCTTGAGCCAAACGATTTGGCTCACATAGAGGACTGTGGCGATCTTCATTCTGGCTACCAATTCAAGTGGAACGATGCGTCATGCTCCAGCAAATTTGATTTTATATGCGAACGAGAGTGAGTAGAGAGTTAATTTAGAAAAATAAGAAATTGCATTTTTTATTTGGTTTAAATTAGATTTGTAAAAAAATGGTATTGAACATAAATATAATGAGACGAAAGGGGTAAAAAAAAATTTCAGTTACCCCGTTAATACAAGAGCACGTTATTTTGTAATTTAGTTGTCACTATATCGCTAACTGATAAGGGAGTTCAAGACATTTACTTTTTTTCAGAATTGAAGGAAATCCAGCGAATGTCATTGGATAAATACCTTCATATCAGCAGAAGTGTAACTCTATGATTCCATTTACATTTCCAAATGAAAAAAAAAAACTATTACAAAAATCATAGTAAAACTTTTGGTTTTTGTAACTGCTGTAGAATCATTTGCCCTATTTCAGACAAAGATGAATAAAAACAATGCATGGTTTTTTGTTTTGTTTTTTGTTTTTGGTTATGTTTTGGGTATTTTTGGTTTGGTTTTTTTTGCGGTTTTTTTTTTGTGTTTTTTTTTTTGGTTTTGGGATTTTTTTTCGTTTTTGTTTTTGTTTTTGTTATGGTTGTTTTTATGAATTTTTGGGGGGGTCGTGAATTTTGAGACTTTGAAGATCTAATAAATACTTTATGCTCCCTAGATAACTTTTTGATCAATAACATTACAGGCATGGCATTTGCAGAAGTAGCCGATACCTTGCGCCAGAATGACTAATTGCACCTTTTACATTACTGACCTTTTGCATTAATGCATTAAAATAAAACGTAAATTATACTAGTGAATTTCATTGAAACCGACTGAGACTTTTAGGTCACTTATGTTTAGGGCGACGTGAGCTTTTCTGATCAAATTGTGCTCTTGAATGATCTTTCAATTATCTTTTATATTGATGCATGATTAATATAACCTTTTAATTGTTTTATAAACTATTCTAATATGATCGCATTGGAGCAAACATTTACAATAGCTGAAGTTAAAGAAAGATAAAGGGTGCTATCAGAAATGTCTCAATTATTATGGTTACTTAGGAGAGCTAAATAGCAATAATGGGGAAAATCCGTAGACTAGGGAATTTTTTCAGCTTGAATTTTCCGGGGGTGTGGTGTATTATAAGGTTGGGGGTATATATCATATATATAACGTCAGGTGCCTGTTGATTTCTTGTACAATCCATTTTATTCAGCTCAGAAATTCTGCGACAGCTGAGGGCCCTTCATTTGGATATCAAGCAGATCAACTTAGTACAAAGCAATAATTAGGAAGTATGTCTCTTCCAAAATTGGGAATTTCATGACCCCTGGGTCAGGGTTTTTTTTGTTAGGGTGGGGATATAATGATTATATCGTGAAAATTCATTAATTCTTTAAAAATCTTCTCTTCTGCTCCTGAATATTAAGCAAATGAACTGTATGTACATCTATACTACTATATTAAAATAATAGACTCGAATTTTTTAGCTTTAATACCGATGAATCGGAAGAGTACTTTCTTTTGTTTAAAGCTATACGCTCTATAATTTGCGTCAATTTTGAATAAAGGGGAAAATGTATGTGTTTGATTACTAATAAAAGTTACCTTTATGCTGTTAATTATAATGCTCAATTCGATCACGTAACAAATATATCAAATATTAAACAATAAAAAATATTTATTTTCCTGCCAGGAAAGTAATGCCTCCTCGTGAATATCAATCTATCATGATATCGACAGCTAAATTTAGTCTATCATACCACAACTGGTGAAGGGTCAACATCTTCATAATTGTGATGGTTTCACAAAGGAAAGGATATTTTCAGTAAAGCATAAACTTGTCCGATATACGAGTACAAACAAAAGAAAAAAATACAACACAGTGTGAGTAGATATGAATACTTCCTTTAAAAAAATGACGTAGACCTGTGTTTTCCCCTACGTGCTATTTATAGATCCTATAAGTGTTAATGCAGAAGTAAGGGTATCGTGAATGACAAACGTATTTTACTCATTATACATGTATGTATTTCAAATTAACAACTGTTAAGCATATTAAAAATCAAGTTGGATATTTAATTAGGCAAACAATAACGACCACCTAGTTCTCCGCGGACATGCGCAATGAGGTCGGTTTCGCTCTTCCTTCATCAATATTCATGAAAAGGTATATTTTCCTGGCAGGAAAATAAACAATTAAAAATCTATATCTTTGTAACGAGATGGAATTGTAATTTACAGATTAAGGATAACTTTTATAAGTAGACAAACACATGCGTTTTCACTGTCATTTAAAATTGACGTAAATTATAGCGTGTATAGCTTTAAAATATTTTAAACATTATTGGTACTTGAAGATTACCAATTTGTTTTTTATTTTTTCTCAATCAAGCTTTGCTAATTAATAATCAACGAAAATTGCAAAAAAAATTCCGGAAATAAATTCCGGAAATCATTAGAATTTTTGGGATTTTACAATCTTGCACATACGCATTACATTCACACTAAACCACGGGAGGATTTTTATTGAATCTCACTATCTGCAACGATTCATTTTTATTTCATGTTTCCACAATATCACATTTGCATGGATAAACTTGGAAACGATAAAACAAATGCATGTTAATTCAAAGAAAAAACGGAAGATAATTCTAACACAATGCATTTACTATAAAAAAAAAACTCGAGAGTTTCGAATGTCAACATGGTGTGTAAAAACGTTGTTGGAATATGTTGAATTCTGCAATTATAGAATTAAACTTTTCGAAAAAAAGGTGTTTACAGCTTCAAAATGGTTTGTTGTGAACAATTTGACTGTTATTTTCAATGCAACTTTATTAATTTTCTCCAGAGACATAAATAAAATGTTATCTAACGCTATGTCTCTATTTTCTCCAAAATCGTTTTAGAGCGAATCTGCAATTTTCTGCTACATTACGGGTATATGGGAGGCATTTAAAATGTGGTGAATGCCTTTCCCGAGACACAGTTACATTGTTACAACTCAGCAGAGTGTAGTGAAATTAATAGCAGTATTGTAATCTTGAAGTTTGGTTATGCAAATGTCAACAATTTACGGTGTTTCGATGTATCTATTTTGTAATTGCCTGATATCATATGCAATCTCAACCCGTGCGTGCACGGGTCAAAATCTAGTAGTTATAATAATGAGGAAGGCTGCCTCTTCCGAAATCTTGAAGTTCATGGACATAGGTCAGGGGTTTTGGCTGGGCTCTAAATGAATGCAGTAATTCTTTTAAAATCTTTTCCTCTGCTCATGGAAAAAATTAATTGATGAATTAAGAAATAGCTATGATGAGGAAAAGCGCCTCTTTCAAAATTATGAGTTTCAAGGCCCCTGGGTCAGGGGTTCTTGTATAAGGGTAGGGCTCTAATTATTAAATATGGCAGAGTAATGTAATTTCGACCAATTTTTTCTGTACTTAAGATTTGTTCACTGTCACTGTATGTTTGGTTAAAAGATTTTAATACTTTTTTTTAGAATTTAGAAAGTTTATTGGATTTATTATAGCATTGAATGATTTTTTTTTGACGTCGTCGTGTCAATAACTGCCGTCAGGTGAGCAGACAAATTGAATAACGCGCGTTAGCGCGTTATGATAATTTGTCTGCTCACCTGACGGCAGTTATTGACACGACGACGTCAAAAATGAATCATTTAATGCTTATATTTACATTCTCTTACTGAAGACATCAATTGTTTACTTAAATAAATCGATATAAAGTGCAGATCACGGAGGGAGTGAATAAGTAACAGCAGGAACAGCTGTTTTGTAAAACCGGTTTAAACTGGTTTTCACATAGACTGTTGAGATGAGATCGACGAGCATGAAAATATAATCCATGATAAATAACTCTTGAAATGGTGCTTTAAACAATAAAGTCAACTTTTTTGTTGAATAATTATAAAACATGGTGTTTTTACAACATTCATGAAATACATTTTTTAACAAATAACATAGAAATCACTGTTTGAGAACTACTTATGTAAATTACTCGTAAATTCATACGCAGTGAATAGGTGTTGCATTTAGAGGCATTTAAACGTCACGGAATTTAATGGAAAAACACAGTAGAATGTAAATATAATAAACAGATCAATGAAATTTCTCCAAAGTATTATTTTTGTCAAAAAATACTTTGTGTTTGCTAAATTCGAAACTTCTCATAACTCGATATATATCTATAGATCAAGATTCTACATTCATACCTCTTATCACTGGATAGTAAATGAAGGTAAAATCCTTCTTTATCTCATATCTTATAAGCAGTATAAAATCTGTAACAGGATTTTTACTTTTCTTAAGTATCGGTAAGTGTTGTTAATTAAAGAACCTTCTGTGGACTGAAAAATGTTTCATCAAAATTGTATGTCAGAGGAACGTTAAGATTACACTTGGAGTTTGTATATAGTTCGTATTTATCATAACATTCGAGCCATTTCCGTTTATTTGTGCAAAGATGTTTCCATATATAAACCTATAGAATAATGTTCGGCTGTTGCGGGTTTAATTACGGCAATATGGCCAACTTGTTCGGGCTTTACAGGATTTGATCACAATCTGAGAGCGTACATTATGGCTCTACAGCGACGATACACATATATTTCATTCAAACAGACAGCATTATGAACAAAATATAAGCATTGAATGCTTATTATTAGATGTCGTCGGTCCTATAATAGACCAAGCGGCGCAGACAAATTATCATACCACGCAAACGTCCGGCAATCAATATGTTTGCACCACTTGGTGTGTTATAGGTCCGACAACATCCAAAACTAAGCACTAAATGCTTAAGTGTTAAAGGAAATTGTCCAGTTTTTATGTTCTATTATAAAACAAAAAATCAGGGGGGGGGGGGGGGGTTCTCTTTAAATTTTCATGTTTTCTCACGACATGTATAGCGTTCCAACGACAACAAAAATATGAGATAGTATAAAAAGGCAGTGTGTTGTATAACAAGAAAAAACCCCAATTTAGTATGCACCTATAGTGGCATACCTCTATCCCCCTCGTGTGCAAATTATTTTTCTATCAAATGTGTAGGCATGCAAGATGAATATGTTGACTTGCAGAAAAGTTGTGTTTACATGCAACATAACTATGTTGACAATCAAGAAAATTCAATCAATTATGTATTACTAGCATAAACAATCTCAAAAATATCAAATATCGCCCATATTTGACTTCAAACATGCTGGATGCTACTTATTTATGTAGACACGCAACTTATTTATGTTGAGAAGCGATGAAAAGATGTGAACATGCAACTTTTAAGCACGATCAAGCATGTTGGAAGTAAGGTGGTCGACAATATTTTTTAGATTTTGCAAATGTCTTGCATATCAACATAGTTAACATCAATTTACGAAGTAATGATAAATGAAATAGTTTTGTTTTTGACGCAGCTACACCCTCCGCTGGTCAGTCCTGTCCCGGGGGGTGGTACCACTTCGGTACCTCCTGTTATGCATTCATTGATGCGGAACCTTTAGAGTGGACGGAAGCCATGGTGACTACATCTCTTGGAGCATCAAGTTTAAGGGTCCTCCACACCTTTCGGAAAAGTTTTGCATACATGCCCAACTTTCATATTTCTTAGAGATGTGGAATTTTATCATGCGCTTGACCTGAAAATGGAAGAACAGTTTTTTTGTTTTTGAAGGGGGTAACTTTTAAAGATTTACTAGCATCTTTTTAATCATACGATACAAAAGACTCCGATGTAATTGAACTTTTTGGTGAGTAGACTGAAGCTTTCCTCATTGCACTTCAGAGAAAGTAAAATCGCCATGTTGTGATGACGTATTGTCATCAAAGTAAAAAGTCACGGGGTGTCGAGGATTCTTAAGCAGATGTAGGTTATTTGATTGCATTGATTAGCCTTTTGACATTGAAGCTCAGACACAATTGAGTGCACGTATTTATGACCATTTCTTAGTTTTATTGTAGTACTCTTCATGCAAAGTTGGTTGAAATAGAAACTGCCGCTGAAAATGCTTTCCTGAAGAGTCATTTGACTTTTAGTCACACCAATGGTAAGTTTATATATAGTTTACTATATGACACCTATAAAGAACGTCACGTTTCTCTTAATAATATATTCAGTTTATATTCCTTTTTGTGTTTGCAACGTTCAATTTCCTTTTAATACACTTAGCCAATTCATGCGCCATAAACACAAATATAAACATCAGATGTCATGCGTTTTGGGTATATTTATTATTGTAAGATTACTAAAATGTTCAAACTATATAACGAATTTCATACGTACCAATAGTAAAATAATCGTTAAATCGTATCTATTAGTCAATAAAAAAGATTTTCCATGACAGAGTTTCTGGCACTATATTTTTAGTCGCGGAAGCAAACTAAATATATGTTTCAGGGTCTGTAACATGTTAATTTGGCTGTCCCATGTATGTGTCATATAACATACTAAGAGCGAATAAAATAGTTTTAAAGCGACGATACACAAATATTCCATACAAATAAACATCAGTATGAATATAAATATGCTAGACTTTTACCCGTGCGTGCACGGGTTGACATTGCATATAATATCGGACATTTACAACATAAATATTTTAACACACCGTGTGATGACATTAACATATAATCAAGCTTTAAACCTATAATAATGCTATTAATTTTACTACACTTTGCTTAGTTTTTGTCTCGGGCAGGCATTCACCACAGTTAAAATGCCTCCCATATACCCGTAATGTAGCAGAAAATTGCAGAATCGCTCCGAAACGATTTAGGGGGTATTTTTCATAGTAAATGCACCGTGTTAGAGTAGTATAGTAGTATAGATAAGTATTGAATGCTTATTTTTTGGATGTCGTCCTACATTTTATTTACCGTCACATACCAAGCGGTGCAGGCAAATTAGCGCGTTACCGCGGACAGTTTATAAAAAAGCACAAACTGTTCCAAATTATTTCATATCGTATAAAAGTGATAAATATTGAATTCATTGGTAATTCATTTTTCCATTAATTGTAACTAAGACCTCATTTGACCTTTCAAAGAACTTCAAAATGTACAAATTTAAACGTAACGTCAGGCGGATTTATACATTTTTTGACATTTGTTAGAAACATGTAGGTAACGCGGGTTATGTACTAAATATTTTTCTCCAAAGTCCTCACCTTCATATCCGGCATGAATCATCAAATGAAGCATTTTTATTGCTTCAACATACAAACTGGTTTATATTGAGTTTATCAGTGTTGATAAATATCTGGTTTTAAAATTACAATTCTTTGACACAAAAGAAAGTGAGCGCATAAGATAGTAAGTTTGCAGGAATCCTCGACACGAATCAAGGCAATCAGTTTTTAGAACGCAGTTCGCAGTTCGCAGTTCGCAGTTCGCAATTGAATAGTGAACTGCGTTCTATAGAACGCAGTTCGCAATTCAAAATTTAGTGCGATTGAATAGTGAACTGCGTTCTATAGAACGCAGTTCGCAATTCAAAATTTAGAATTCATATTTGGGGCCCGCTTGCCTTATATGCAATTGAATAGTGAACTGCGTTCTATAGAACGCAGTTCGCAATTCAAAATTTAGAATTCATACTTGGGGCCCGCTTGCCTTATATGCAATTGAATAGTGAACTGCGTTCTATAGAACGCAGTTCGCAATTCAAAATTTAGAATTCATATTTGCGGCCCGCTTGCCTTATATGCAATTGAATAGTGAACTGCGTTCTATATTTAGAATTCATACTTGGGGCCCGCTTGCCTTATATGCAATTGAATAGTGAACTGCGTTCTATAGAACGCAGTTCGCAATTCAAAATTTAGAATTCATACTTGGGGCCCGCTTGCCTTATATGCAATTGAATAGTGAACTGCGTTCTATAGAACGCAGTTCGCAATTCAAAATTTAGAATTCATACTTGGGGCCCGCTTGCCTTATATGCAATTGAATAGTGAACTGCGTTCTATAGAACGCAGTTCGCAATTCAAAATTTAGAATTCATACTTGGGGCCCGCTTGCCTTATATGCAATTGAATAGTGAACTGCGTTCTATAGAACGCAGTTCGCAATTCAAAATTTAGAATTCATACTTGGAGCCCGCTTGCCTTATATGCAATTGAATAGTGAACTGCGTTCTATAGAACGCAGTTCGCAATTCAAAATTTAGAATTCATATTTGGGGCCCGCTTGCCTTATATGCAATTGAATAGTGAACTGCGTTCTATAGAACGCAGTTCGCAATTCAAAATTTAGAATTCATACTTGGGGCCCGCTTGCCTTATATGCAATTGAATAGTGAACTGCGTTCTATAGAACGCAGTTCGCAATTCAAAATTTAGAATTCATACTTGGGGCCCGCTTGCCTTATATGCAATTGAATAGTGAACTGCGTTCTATAGAACGCAATTCGCAATTCAAAATTTAGAATTCATATTTGGAGCCCGCTTGCCTTATATGCAATTGAATAGTGAACTGCGTTCTATAGAACGCAGTTCGCAATTCAAAATTTAGAATTCATATTTGGGGCCCGCTTGCCTTATATGCAATTGAATAGTGAACTGCGTTCTATAGAACGCAGTTCGCAATTCAAAATTTAGAATTCATACTTGGGGCCCGCTTGCCTTATATGCAATTGAATAGTGAACTGCGTTCTATAGAACGCAGTTCGCAATTCAAAATTTAGAATTCATACTTGGGGCCCGCTTGCCTTATGTGCAATTGAATAGTGAACTGCGTTCTATAGAACGCAGTTCGCAATTCAAAATTTAGAATTCATATTTGGGGCCCGCTTGCCTTATGTGCAATTGAATAGTGAACTGCGTTCTACAGAACGCAGTTCGCAATTCAAAATTTAGAATTCATATTTGGGGCCCGTTTGCCTTATATGCAATTGAATAGTGAACTGCGTTCTATAGAACGCAGTTCGCAATTCAAAATTTAGAATTCATACTTGGGGCCCGCTTGCCTTATATGCAATTGAATAGTGAACTGCGTTCTATAGAACGCAGTTCGCAATTCAAAATTTAGAATTCATACTTGGGGCCCGCTTGCCTTATATGCAATTGAATAGTGAACTGCGTTCTATAGAACGCAGTTCGCAATTCAAAATTTAGAATTCATATTTGGGGCCCGCTTGCCTTATATGCAATTGAATAGTGAACTGCGTTCTATAGAACGCAGTTCGCAATTCAAAATTTAGAATTCATACTTGGGGCCCGCTTGCCTTATATGCAATTGAATAGTGAACTGCGTTCTATAGAACGCAGTTCGCAATTCAAAATTTAGAATTCATACTTGGGGCCCGCTTGCCTTATATGCAATTGAATAGTGAACTGCGTTCTATAGAACGCAATTCGCAATTCAAAATTTAGAATTCATATTTGGAGCCCGCTTGCCTTATATGCAATTGAATAGTGAACTGCGTTCTATAGAACGCAGTTCGCAATTCAAAATTTAGAATTCATATTTGGGGCCCGCTTGCCTTATATGCAATTGAATAGTGAACTGCGTTCTATAGAACGCAGTTCGCAATTCAAAATTTAGAATTCATACTTGGGGCCCGCTTGCCTTATATGCAATTGAATAGTGAACTGCGTTCTATAGAACGCAGTTCGCAATTCAAAATTTAGAATTCATACTTGGGGCCCGCTTGCCTTATATGCAATTGAATAGTGAACTGCGTTCTATAGAACGCAGTTCGCAATTCAAAATTTAGAATTCATATTTGGGGCCCGCTTGCCTTATGTGCAATTGAATAGTGAACTGCGTTCTACAGAACGCAGTTCGCAATTCAAAATTTAGAATTCATATTTGGGGCCCGTTTGCCTTATATGCAATTGAATAGTGAACTGCGTTCTATAGAACGCAGTTCGCAATTCAAAATTTAGAATTCATACTTGGGGCCCGCTTGCCTTATATGCAATTGAATAGTGAACTGCGTTCTATAGAACGCAGTTCGCAATTCAAAATTTAGAATTCATACTTGGGGCCCGCTTGCCTTATATGCAATTGAATAGTGAACTGCGTTCTATAGAACGCAGTTCGCAATTCAAAATTTAGAATTCATATTTGGGGCCCGCTTGCCTTATATGCAATTGAATAGTGAACTGCGTTCTATAGAACGCAGTTCGCAATTCAAAATTTAGAATTCATACTTGGGGCCCGCTTGCCTTATATGCAATTGAATAGTGAACTGCGTTCTATAGAACGCAGTTCGCAATTCAAAATTTAGAATTCATATTTGGAGCCCGCTTGCCTTATATGCAATTGAATAGTGAACTGCGTTCTATAGAACGCAGTTCGCAATTCAAAATTTAGAATTCATATTTGGGGCCCGCTTGCCTTATATGCAATTGAATAGTGAACTGCGTTCTATCTAGAACGCAGTTCGCAATTCAAAATTTAGAATTCATACTTGGGGCCCGCTTGCCTTATATGCAATTGAAGAGTGAACTGCGTTTTATCTAGAACGCAGTTCGCAATTCAAAATCTAGAATTCATATTTGGGGCCCGATTGCCTTATATGCAATTGAATAGTGAACTGCGTTCTATCTTGAATGCAGTTCGCGATTCAAAATTTAGAATTTATATTTGGGGCCTGCTTGCCTTATATGCAATTGAATAGTGAACTGCGTTCTATAGAACGTAGTTCGCAATTCATTTTTGGGGCCCGAAATTTTCAGGGGCATCTACTAGTGGTATTTCACTACCAATGTGAAATTTGGTGATGCAGTAATCTATAGTTTTTGAGATCTGTATGGTGTCCGGATAGGGCCATTTGCAATAGCGCGACATCGCGTTCAGATAAACGAGACATTGCGCTAACACATGTACACAACACACCGTCGCGCTAACGCAACTTTGCACAACACGCCGTCGCGCTTACACAACTTTGCACAACACGCCGTCGCGCTAACACAACTTTGCTTAACACGCCGTCGCGCTAACGCAACTTTGCAAGTTTCACAGTCTAGTAGGAAGTCGTGTCCGGAAATATTAGACTGCGCATGCTGAAATATGCATGCACGCAAGCATGGATAAAAAATAAATAAAATGTACTTTGAAATATATATATTATTTTCATTTATTATCAGTGCATATGAATAAAAATATAGTTACTAGTGTGTCACTAGATAAGGATATGAATTTCGTGGATCATTGTTTAGTTGATCCACGAAATTAAATATTCATTGAAGTGCAATTTTAATTAACATTTTGTATTGATAGGTTCATTGGCCACTAATTTACGTATACTTGATATTGTGATTTTCACTTTATCCACGAAAATTGATGCCCTTGAATATCAATGAAACTACAGTATTCAATTGCATATAAGCCATATTTTCACAGTGGTAGTGAAATACCACTAGTAGATGCCCCTGAAAAATTCAGGTCCCGAATATGAATTCTAAATTTTGATTTGCGAATTGCTTTCTAGATAGAACGCAGTTCACTATTCGATTGCATATAAGCCCGATTCTTAAACATAGGTAATAACAGATTACAAAGCTCACCGAGACGAGGGATCACCTTTTTGAGGAATCACCTTTATGAGACCACCTTTATCATATTATTTGAAAATCATAGTTAATGATCTTGGATATACATGGATACTGTTTTGACAAAATATCGTATAACAATATCATATAATAAAAATTGTATAATAATCATATGTTCATTTCATAGGGTATTATATGATACAATGTTTATCAATACGATAATATAAAATACTATATTGCATCCTATGATACCAGTACAATATATATCATATATTACAATAAAATACTGTAATAAATAATGATGAAATATGATATTGTAACATATGATATGACATTGTATCTTGTTATACATTATTGTATTTGATCACATAATACAATATCATAATATATTATGATATTGATATGATACATTATAATAATATATGATACAATATCATATCACATAATGCATCACAATATTATACTGTATAATATTATAGCATGATATTGCATTGTATGATATTGTATCATTTAATACAATGTAGGATATTGTATCATATGATACAATAAAATTAGCTACAACATTGTATCATATCAATTGATACAATATCATGTGATATAGTACTATATTATATCATACAATATCATAGTATACTTTATTGTATTATATGATACAATATCACATTATACAATATCATATAATACATTTTCATATATTGATATAATGATATATTATATAAACCAATCTCATTTTATACAATATCGTATCATATGATATGATATATATTATACAATATCATATCATATGATACTATATTATGTTGCAATATCATATGAAATAGCATGTGATAAAATATAATATATGTGATATTATACAATATCATATTATACAATATTGTATCATAATTAACAATACTATACATAACAATATCACAATACAATATCATATCAAATGTACAAAAAAATTTGATACAATATCATATCGTATCATATAACTTTTTACAATATAATATATGATATAATATTGTATCATATAAAACAATAGTGTATCATATCATACAATACTATATCATAGGAATCATATTATATCATTTAACAACGAACACATCTATCAAGCAGGTTTTAGATAGGATAAATTTTTTTAGCAACTTTGATAATGGAGATCTGCATGTGAAGCTACCTCTGCAGTTCATTAATATTATAGTTAAATCAACTATGCAAGCTATTATCTATAAAATTTGTGACCTGTTCCAAAAAACAAATCTCATCCAGCATCCGAAACATACGCCTCAGATTCAGCATTCAAGCCTGCCAGGTGCATCATTATCATAAGACGTATCATCCATGCAAGTTTTATGAAGTTAGGACCAGTAATAACTAAGATATAATCATCAGAGGGCACCTGCTCCAAAAACTTTAACAAACTCTTAAAACCTTAACCTCCTTCAGCATCCGAAACCTATGGCTCAGATTCAGCATTCATGCCTGTCAGGTGCATCAGTATTATAAGACGCACCATCCATATAAGTTTGGTGAAGTTAAGACCAGTGATAAATAAGTTATAATCATCAAAGGGCACCTGCTCCAAAACTTTAACCAGCTCTAAAAACCTTAACCTCATCCAGCATCCGAAACTTATGGCTCAGATTCGGCATTCCTTCCTGTCAGAGGCATCAGTATCATACGACACACCATCTATGCAAGTTTGGTGAAGTTAGGACCAGTAATAACTAAGATATAATCATCAAAGGGCACCTGCTCCAAAAACTTTAACCAGCTCTTAAAACCTTAACCTCATCCAGCATCTGAAACCTATGGCTCAGATTCAGCATTCAAGCCTGCCAGGTATATCAGTATCATAAGACGCACCATCTATGCAAATTTAGTGAAGTGAGGACCAGTAATAACTAAGATATAATCATCCAAGGGCACCTGCTCCAAAAACGTTAACCAGCTCTAAAAACCTTAACCTCATCCAGCATCTGAAACCTATGGCTCAGATTCAGCATTCAAGCCTGCCAGGTATATCAGTATCATAAGACGCACCATCTATGCAAATTTAGTGAAGTTAGGACCAGTAATAACTAAGATATAATCATCAAAGGGCACCTGCTCCAAAAACGTTAACCAGCTCTAAAAACCTTAACCTCATCCAGCATCTGAAACCTAAGGCTCAGATTCAGCATTAAAGCATGTCTGATGCATCAGTATCATAAGATGCACCATCCATGCAAGTTTGGTAAAGTTAGGACCAGTAGTAACCTATAAATTGCTATCAAAGGGCACCTGCACCAAAAACTCTAACTTGCTCCAAAAACCTTAACCTCCTCCAGCATCTGAAACTCATGGCCCTGATTCAGCATTCAGGTCTTTCAAGTCCATGAGTAGGTCAAGATGCATCATCCATGCAAGTTTGGTGAAGATAGGACAAGTAATAACTTAGATACAGGACCTGCAACAAAAACTTTAACCAGGTTCGGACGCCGACGCCGACGCCGAGGGTATAGCATAAGCTCCCCCCGACTTCGTTTCGATGAGCTAAAAACTACCCAAATATGAATTCTAAATTTGAATTGCGAACTGCGTTCTAGATAGAACGCAGTTCACTATTCAATTGCATATAAGGCAAGCGGGCCTCAAATATGAATTCTAAATTTTGAATTGCGAACTGCGTTCTAGATAGAACGCAGTTCACTATTCAATTGCATATAAGGCAAGCGGGCCCCAAATATGAATTCTAAATTTTGAATTGGGAACTGCGTTCTATAGAACGCAGTTCACTATTCAATTGCATATAAGGCAAGCGGGCCCCAAGTATGAATTCTAAATTTTGAATTGCGAACTGCGTTCTATAGAACGCAGTTCACTATTCAATTGCATATAAGGCAAGCGGGCCCCAAGTATGAATTCTAAATTTTGAATTGCGAACTGCGTTCTATAGAACGCAGTTCACTATTCAATTGCATATAAGGCAAGCGGGCCCCAAGTATGAATTCTAAATATAGAACGCAGTTCACTATTCAATTGCATATAAGGCAAGCGGGCCCCAAATATGAATTCTAAATTTTGAATTGCGAACTGCGTTCTATAGAACGCAGTTCACTATTCAATTGCATATAAGGCAAGCGGGCCCCAAGTATGAATTCTAAATTTTGAATTGCGAACTGCGTTCTATAGAACGCAGTTCACTATTCAATTGCATATAAGGCAAGCGGGCCCCAAATATGAATTCTAAATTTTGAATTGCGAACTGCGTTCTATAGAACGCAGTTCACTATTCAATCGCACTAAATTTTGAATTGCGAACTGCGTTCTATAGAACGCAGTTCACTATTCAATTGCGAACTGCGAACTGCGAACTGCGTTCTAAAAACCGATTGCCACGAATCAATTGGGATTTAAATGTCTATAACCTCGAAAGGCTATGTACAGGTTTCAACAAAAATATATTATGTTGAGAGTCGAAGTACATGGCTATTCCAGTTATTAAAAAACTCACAAGCTTTCAAAAAATGGCAATGAGAGTTAAACCGATAAGTAGTTGGAGATGTTAATGCAAACATATTTTAATGAAGTTATATTGTGCATATCCTTAAAAAAAACTAGTAATAAGAAGAAAAAAATAGTGTTCATACAGCAGATCTAGAAATCAATAACAACAAATTAAAATATACCGTTTTATTATAATTCAACATCATGTTATAATAACAAACATTTAAAACCAAAAAGTTAAATTAAAAAAAAAAAAAAAAAGACCACCAGTTGGATTTGAACCCAAAACACTGAAAGTTAGTATTCACTAATCTAGGACGAAACCACTGAGCCATGCGAGACTTGTCAATATATGCTCTATAAAGTACTGTTTGAAACAACATTGTCATATCAATGGACTTTGTTTTTTTATCCTTCAAAAAATAATTTGAAAAAGTACATAATTAGTCATCTCTGGGTCATCTCTCCATCTTTTTTTAAAAAGCGACATTTTTAATGTTGAAATATGTTATCTTTACACGTTTCAAATTTGTTTAGAGAAGACCCAGAGACAAAAAAATCATTTAAAAACAGTTGTAAATAAGTAGGATTTTGCATGAATTGCATCGTGTTGCTATATTTAGACCCATATTTTGATAAAACATTTTGCATTTCAAATATTTTTCCACTCATTCCACATCCAACAGAAACCAAATAACGGTTATAATTCGAAAAATATTCAAAATTAATTGATGAAATTTTCACTCTACTTGTGCGCCCAGATTCCTGCCGAATGTACATCTTCAGCGCCCACATTCTTTGTATACCAGGCATAATTATGTTTCTGAGTAAATTAATTGAAAATTGTCTTTTTAACAGACACTTATTGGATGGGTTTGACAGACGCTTTAGTGGAGGGAAAGTTTGTTTGGCAGACGACACAAGATGACGTCGTGTTTGTGGATTGGGCTCCGCGCGAACCAAACGATATGGCTCACAAGGAGGACTGCGCGACTCTCGAATTTGGCTACCAGTATAGGTGGAATGATGCGTCATGCTCCAACAAATATGATTTTATATGCGAACGAGAGTGAGTAGAGAATTGATTTAGAAGAAGTAGAAATTGATTAACATTATTTGGCTGAAGGGTCGGGTAGCGTCCTCGACACCCGTTACTTTTTCTTTTATTGATAGTACATGTACGTCACAACATGGCGAGTTCAACTCTTATATCGCTAATCTCTGTAGTGCAACGTACTTTAAGCTTCAGTCTACATACCTGAAGACCAGAGCTTGTTATTTTTAACGTGAATATTTTTTCTGTCATTTTTAAAAGCATGCTAGAATTTCATATTTTTGAGGAATATAGAAATATGGGTTTGTATTCGAACCTTTTTTCCCAAAGATGAAGAGGACCCTTAATTAGATTTTTTTTTCGAGTTAAACATAATTAGAGACGAAAGGATGGGGAAAATTCAATTAATTTTCTTATATTTACATCTACCGAGTATGATTCCCTCTATTTCTTAAGAAAATCGATTGTAATTCATACATTGTAGCTCTGGTGAAACTAACAGGACTGAAATATACACGTCCCGTATAACGATTAATCGAAACCTTCATCGACCTTAGAAAAATCCCGGACTACACGAAATAATCATGATGTCAGACTCAAATTCCCATTGGTTAGCTAATGTAGTGGTGTACATTAACAATACTTTTGTGAATGTTACTTAGTTTTAACAATCAATTTATTAATTTGGTTAAAAAAGGTCTAAATGTAAACAATGAAATGCTTCCTTCGATGGTTAATAAAGGTTATGAAGGTAGCGATCATTGCAGAATAAATTACATACATGTAACGCGGGTTATGTATTTTTTCTGAAATATCGACTCCTTCTTCTATCCCACGTGAATCACCAAAGAAGGCATTTTAATTTATTGTTTAAATTATTGCATGTACGTGTACGGGTTTTTTGTACGCTAAATTAGCACTGCATTACTAATAAATAATTGATTTCAAAACTTCTACCTTTCTTTCAGAATTGAAGGAAATCCGAATGTCATTGGATAATTACCTACCTACCAGAAGAACTGTAGCTCAACAATTCCATTGACATTTCCGAAATAAAAAAAATATATATTTAAAAGTCACTAGAGTTAAATTGTTGGTTTAATTCATATTGGTGTAGAAACATTTGTCCCCTTTTCAGATAAAAAAAAAAATACGAAAATAAAACAATTTTTGTCCTGAGTATTGAGACATTGAGGATCAAACATAATATACATGTATTTAAGCATTGAATCATTATTTTTTTTAAAGATGCAACGGTGTGTGCATACAATGTTTGCACACACCGTTGCAGTTACATGTATGAGACCACATCTTTCAAAGAATAAAGATTCAATGCTTATATTTACGTTGTCGCAGGGTCTTGTATGAATAAATAACGCTGGTACTGATTTCAGCTACATGTATTCACTGGTTCTTTATTTCGAGGATTGTATATTATCAAATAAAACCTATAAGTACAAACACACTCACACTCACAATTCATACGCAACATCGCACGGTAATTTAGAATATTTGAATAAAATGAATTAAAAGTAATTCACAATTGATATATTTCAATTACAAGGTAAACGGAAGCTTACCAGGTATCCAGAACTATGAGTCAACAAAATATATGAAATATCTTGTACAGGTAAGGTAAAGATACACTTCACTGTGTCTACCATGAAGGTAAAAGTCGTGGGGGTTGGAGAATTGGCGGGATTTTTGCTATTTATAGTGAGTTAGTAAAGTCATGCATATTAATGAATTCAGTCGTAAATTTCTATTGGTCAGCTGTAATATAGTAGTAAAGAATAAACACGTGGTCAACATACACCTGTAAACAAAATCCTCACGTGACTAACCCAAAACTCATTCATACGTTCACTCATTCATCTCTCATACACGCTCCATTGGCAATGCGCGCCAAATATAAATATGCAAAGTATGAAACTTTTATATGACAACTGTGACAATAGCATTAATTCCCTTTTCGCAAATAGGATTTTTTTTTACATCTCTGCCTTATTCAACGAGTAATGCGCAATTAACGCATTGGAACATTGGAACATCCGAATTATGCTGTCAAAAATATTGCACAGCGTTTTAGATTCTAATAACACATTACTATTTTTTTTCAGTCTGTAATTGGATGAATTTACTTTTGGTATACTATGAAATTATTTAATTGAATTCATTTAACTGTTGAAAAATATTTACATCAATGAAATGATAATCAGCGTAAGGATAATATTAGACCGTGATCCGGTTTGAAGTCGCGGGGAGAGTTCGAGAAAATTATAATGAAGGAAGACTGAATGTATTCATTCGCACCAGATTACGTGATGGGGTCTTCTGTGTTATGTGTAAATATCACTCAAATCAATCAATACAGTGTAATAGGGGGAAAGAAAGTAAATGTTAATACACATATATTATATTAATATGCATTATGCTCTCTAGGTGATACTAATATTTTGTGCAATATGTCAACAGAGGTTACCATAGCTTGCGCCAAAATTACTTATTCTAAAATATGAAAAGGTGTTCAATTATCTTTTACATGAAATTCAATGCACTTCAATGAAATAATATATTTCATTAGAATACCAATAAATAAAATTTTAGTGTTACCGATGGAGTTTTTTAAGCTAGCCCATGTTGATGGCTATTAAGTGTCACGAGCTTTTCTGATTACATTTTGCTTAATTATATTGTTGTATGGTTAAATATAATCTTTGAATTGTTTAGTATTATTACTTATTACTTCGCCTCGCCATCTATGAGATTGATCAACCCAATATATTTCTGCAGTGAGTCAGTAACTAACCTAATAAGTGTTTTGTTTTCCCGAGGACTATCAAGCGACATATATTTATTAACAAATAACGATGATCTATACGCAAAGCCATGTACAAGATGCCTAACAATTCGTCCAATTTAACTCATTTAAACTCTTCAAAATATTCAATCTCACCTTTCAATTACTCTTTGCTTCACTCATGTTTACTTACAATGTTTTGTTGCTATTCAATTTTTTTTGTGACGGTATTGTCACTTTTCATATTGTATTGAATAATGCATATCTTAATTCGACAACTTAGATACAAACCAAAACCATCGCAAGAGCCTTGTTTTCATATTACAGAATTGTGAGCTCTGTAACTCGCTAAATTAAATAACGTGACATTATGACAGATCATTGGCAATACCTTATTTAAGCATTGTAAATATTAAAATTTAAAACGTAAAATTGTTAAAAAAAATATATAAATAAAATAAAATTTAAAAAAATAAAAATAATAAAAAATCTGACCATTCCTGCATAAAAAAGACCCTGAGGACATAAACTCTAATTAAGGAGCCATTCCCATTCAAGTATTCTACAAACAATTTTTGTTTCACACATAGAAAACTGTCATCCAGTCAGTGTTATACGTGGATCCCTTTTCGTCGTTTCACTCATTTGAAGGAAGCACAGACACAAACATTACCCTCTTACAGTTTCAATTTCCTATACCTACATTGATTTGTATTTTAACCAGAAATTTCTTTAAACGGTAAAGAGAAGGAAAGACAATTTATGCTTTTCTTAAAGTAGAATATATATAAATAAAAATATAAAATGCCATTGGTGATTGGACTCATATGTACTCTGAACAAATTTTGGGATAAAACTGGTGGAAAATTTACCAGTGAAAGGAATGGTACCTTTAATTTGGTGTACCATTGTTATCACTGGCTGATTATCTAGCGGAAAATGACAAACCAAGATGCAATATTTTTGCCTCGATCATTTTGCAGTAAAAGGATGATTTCAGAATTATAATTTTTAGTCAGCAAAATATATTTTTTCTTACATTTTTTTTCTCCTGCTAAATGTGCATAGATCATTGGGAAATATGGCTAGAGTGAGTCATTACTTAGATATTACAATACCATCATATACACCCGACGATTATGATACCGTTGGCATAAGCATACACATGTTAAAAAAAATATTACAATTTATTAATATGAGCTTGAAAATTCTTATTTCATATTCTCCAAATAAACCGTCATTGCCAAAAAAAAAAAAAAGGACAATTCACCTATTTTAACATTTCGCGTTATCAATATAATGTAGGACATTTAGTTTGCTTTCTTTTCATACCCCTGTTTTCTTTATTTAAAAAATTTTTTTAAAAATAAAGTAAACTCATCATAAGTATTTTATACTTTTAATAATTTTGTTTTGTTTACACAATACCAATCACTAACTGTTAAAATATTATTCATTAAATTTACTAACAGCACATGATTATTATATGAATGCAATTACTCTAAAAATACCTTCTGCGCATCAATTTCGTAACACCAAACTACATGCATTGTAATTTTAAAATTTTAGGCACAAGAAAGCTACAAATACATTTATCTCTGAAGCACTTAACATTGTATTGTAATTACAGAACTCAAAATTACTATTCATTCGTTCTCTAGTTACTGAGCAACAACAATTGGTTCATTGAGACAGGGAGAATGCTGTACAACAAAAATGTACAAAGATCTATATAAAATACCACATTCATTATTCATGTGAAAGAAACAGGAATCCCATTGTCAACCTGTCCATGAATGTATCTGTATCTTGTAAAGTTGATGCAAACCAGATTTTCACTGGTCAATTGAAAAAAGAAGTCATGAATTGAAGTTGATTTAGAATCGTCTTTTAGTATATACTGAGTGTAAATTTACAACCACCTGCAATTTATGACAAATTACAAAATACAGTAACCCACTAATATCTCTCTCAATCCATATTTGTAATACATAATATGCTTATCTTAGTTCTGATATATATGTACATGGCAAATATGTGCACCAAACCATTTCATTTACTCGCATCAACTCATTCAGTCTTTTATGTCAAGTTTGACTACAGTTAACTATTCTGACACATTCAACCCTAAAATTGTGAGTATGATCTTTGGTCATTAACAAAACAAGAGGCAGGATTACCCTAACAATCTGTGGTCAATACATTTTTTTTTGTTCTCTGTCTAATTAGAGGAACAACCTATTGCATTAAAAGCGCTGTTGATTGGGATAGTTCCCATACTGGTTGGGTGCCATTTGTTGCTGCATCTGGGCCATCAGAGCAGCATTCTGTTGCTGTGGAGGCCCAGGTTGCTGGCCAGGGTTGCTCATAGACTGTCTTTTCATTGCCATTAGTCTCTGTTGTCTTATCTGTTGCTGCATCTGTGGATTGGTTGGACCAGGGATGTTCTGCATGTAGGTGCTCTGAGGGATGCCAGTGGGACCCATCTGGGTGTAGTTTGAACTCCCGGTCCCCATTGTATTCTGAGGGGTCTGCATTTGGCTTGGTACTATCATGCGACTGAAAACAGATCATGAAATCACTCTTGATATACTTGTAAGTTTGCAAAAACTCAACCATAGAAGTTGCTGCAAAAAGAAATGGAAGCAAAGACGATTGTTTACATGATAATATGACAGAACAAAGAAGTTAGAATCTGCTTTTCCTTCCATAGAAAATTAATGGAAATCTTCACTTAGTGAATATATACATGTATCTGGGTAAAATTTATTTTCATTCTTAAAACAATAGCCTACTTGTTAGAAAAGTTTTTTTCACAGAACATGAACATGATCTACATGCACATGCTTAATAAACTTGGTAAAGTGCGACATATCTGTACTGCTTTAAAATATCTCACTTATTGATTTGCTGAATAGAATTCTTCGACAAGATTCCTCATGTAACATGAGTACTTAATTCCAGATTCAACCCTTTTCCATCAAATCGTGAAAATATAAAATCGCGAATGGCAAATTTTATCATAGTTTCATGTAGTTTAATCTGTCTGAAAAATGTGAGATTTTAAAATTAGCGAGATGTGCTTTTCGCGTTTTTTTGCGGATAATAATTCCTTGCATTTATTTAGGAATGTACAGTATCCATGTGCAAGCTAACCTGGGCTGCTGGCTGAAGTGCTGCTGAGCAGGCTGTTGTTGAGGGATGAACCCACCCTGGGGCATCATTCCTGTGTTCTGTGCCCCATTATAGGACTGGTTGTAATTCCCCTGGGCCATCATGGAGGGATCCATATTGTTGGATTGCTGAGGAATGTTGTAGGAAGGGGCGTAGTTCTGTGACATTCCCACTGACACAAAGAAAATAATTATCCAATAAAACTCAAAGAAAAGAAAATCAATGCACAAATAACTAGTGGGTATTGTTTTTTTATACAAAAAAACACATGTCTCCCCTTCTCCCCAAGGATTGTAATATGGGGCAAATTTAAAAAGTGAAAAAGAATGAAGTCAGCTATATGTTAGATATCATCCATATATGATACAGTTTAGAAAATGAATTAACTTGAGACACAAGATTGGTCAAGGTCAAAAATTATGGAGGCGTGCACTCCTTCTCAATACCATCTACCTATGTTCCAAGTTTGAAGCCTTAATGTCAAAAGGTATCCAAGTTACCACCCAGACAAAATTTAATTATTTTTTCTTAATTTGACCTTGAGTAAAACAAGGTCAAGGTCAAATATTTATCAATAGTACACCTCAGTGTATTATAATTGTTCTTTGTGTAAAGTTTGAAGTCCTTCTGTCAAAGAATATTTAGGAGGTGAACAATGAAGTTTTTTCTAATTTGACATTGAAATAATTTTTTTAGGTCAAGGTCAAAATTTTTGGTAAGGTTGAACTGGACTAACTACCATCTGTGTATGATACAAATTAAAAGATTGTATGATTAAGGAGTCTTGTGTTATGGTCCGGACTATATTTTTTATAAAATGCTTGACCTTGAAGAATAGGTCAAGGTCAAAAATTTTGATGGCGTGCACTTCTTCTCAATACCATCTACCTGCGTTCCAAGTTTGAAGTCTTAATGTCAAAAGGTATCTAAGTTACCACCCAGACAAAATTTAATTATTTTTTCTCAAGTTGACCTTGAGTAAAACAAGGTCAAGGTCAAATATTTATCAATAGTACACCTCAGTGTTTTATAATTGTTCTTTGTGTAAAGTTTGAAGTCCTTCTGTCAAAGAATATTTAGGAGGTGAACAATGAAGTTTTTTTTCTAATTTGACCTTGATATAAAATTTTAGGTCAAGGTCAAAAATTTTGGTAAGGTTGAACTGGACTATATACCATCTATGTATGATACAAATTAAAAGATTGTATGATTAAGGAGTCTTGTGTTATGGTCAGGACTATATTTTTTATTAAACGCTTGACCTTGAAGAAGATAATAGGTCAAGGTCAAAAATTTTGATGGTGTGCACTTCTTCTCAATACCATCTACCTATGTTCCAAGTTTGAAGTCTTAATGTCAAAAGGTATCTAAGTTACCACCCAGAAAAAACTTAATTATTTTTTCTCAAGTTGACCTTGAGTAAAACAGGTCAAGGTCAAATATTTATCAAAAGTACATGTCAGTGTATTATAATTGTTTTTTGTGTAAAGTTTGAAGTCCTTCTGTCAAAGAATATTTAGGAAGTGAACAATGAAGTTTTTTCTGATTTGACCTTGAAATAAAATTTTAAGGTCAAGGTCAAAATTTTTGGTAAGGTTCAACTGGACAATATACCATCTATCTATGATACAAGTTAAAAGTTTGTATTTTGAAGGAATCTTGTGTTATAGTCCAAACTCTATTTTTTATAAAATGCTTGACCTTGAAAAAGAAAATAGGTCAAGGTCAAACATTTTGGTGGCGTGCACTCCTTCTCAATACCATCTACCTATGTTCTAAGTTTGAAGTCTTAATGTCAAAAGGTATTTAAGTTACGGCTTGGACAAATTTGGATGAAGAAGAATAAGAATAAGAAGAATAAGAAGAATAAGAAGAAGAAGAAGAAGAAGAAGAAAAAGAAAGTCGACAAAAACAATATGTCTCCCCTTTGAAAGGGGAGACATAATTATGTCAGCTAGTACAAAAATATACCAGGATTTTTTACAAAATGCACAACTTCCTCAACCTATCCAAAATTTCAGATATAAAGGTGTCTCCATTATTGTATCTCATGATGATCCCATTGATCCCCCCTCCACACTCACCTTGTGACTGGTTCATCGAATGCATGCCCCCCGAGAACATGCCCTGTCCCCCATCCGTTGTCATACCACGGTTGTGGTTCTGAAAAGACTGCCTTATCTGTTGCCGAACCATGCGATGGCTGTGTTGCTTCTGCAACATCTGCAATGCCTGCATGGAATTTTGGTTTGAGCCTGACCACTGGTGCATGTTGCCAGGGTGGCGAGTTCGAATCATTTGTTGGAGGGCCATTTTTGATGGTGTCAACCCTGGCATACCATAAGCAGGAGCTTCAAAGCGGGGACCTGAAATGTAATATAAAGACTAGAAATAAAAGAAAACAGGATCAAGTACCAGAAATTGAAGAAGTTAAGTATGTCTTTTTAGTATTAAAGGTGAAGAAATGACCATTAAAACAGAAATGGAGGGCTTTGTATCTGACCTGCTGACATTGGTTGGTTTCCATAAAACTGTGGATGTTGCTGGGTCTGAGTCGGGTACCAGTTTGCTGAGGTCGGATACTGGCGTACAGTGGGCTATTCATGAAAAAAGGCCAATGGCATGTATTATTTGTTTTACTAAAAAACAATAAGGTTAAGATAAACGACAATATTTTTCATCCAAAGAGTATTTTCTTCTCTATTTTGTAAGAGTACCAATTCATTTTGTTGCTGACAGAACTAATTATAGATCTAGCCAGCCTTACGTTATTTGTCATTACGTCAAACTTAATCTGATTTTGAACTAATTATTAAGCAGTGTTCAGTGCATTTAGTATTTATCACCTTATATAACTAATGACATCAACATTGTAAACATTATCTGATTAACAGTAATGTTTGATAAAGCTGAAAATCTAGTTATTTTGTTCATAACAAGAGGCCAATAGGCCTTAACGGTCACCTGAGTAGCATATAACCAATACACAAACTTGTCAAGGAGTCTCATATATGTATTTAATTAGGTTTCATTCTGGAGTAGAAAAATTATAAATTTGTAATAACAACTACCTCCCTGCCTGAAATCTTTCAAAAAGAACTATGAACCTATAATTTTGGCAAAAAACTTAATCTGGTCTACAAAATCATGAATTCAGTTTTCCTTTCAGGTGTGTGGGAGTAAAGAAGATAATTTTTAAACATTATATGCATTTACACCTATCCATTTTTGCCCTGCCCTAGAGTCAAAACCCATACTCCAGGGGACATGAAATTTAAATTTTAGAAGAGGACTTCCTGGTAAACATAACTAAAGGTACTGTGAGCAAGCTCACAATTGATACCCCCAGCTAAGAAAAAATCATATCTCATGTATTTTTTCTATTAGAGAAAATATTGGATGAATCTATTTCACCGTCCATTTTCTATAAATAACAAATGCTCTAATTTTAAAAACTGTTGATGCTAATATGAATACACAAACCAATTTCTATACTTTAAATTCCATTTTGGTTCAAGTTAACTGTTAATGCATGAGGACATTTGCATCCTTATGTTAACAAAAATGACTCGAATCAAACAAAATTCCACATGTCAAGCAGCCACTTAATATAAACTTTTTGAATTATTGGTATACTGAGCCCGATTTTTTTTTTTAACAATGACCTTGAACTTCTTCAATTGACCTTGGCTGAAGGTCATGACACACCCTCAGGTTATAAGCATTCTTGATGTGAATTAAGAACTTCCAATATTTGTCTACTAGAAAGATATGGACTGGACACGAATTTTGCACTTTTCTGCAAGTGACTTTAACATTGCCAAAATGACCTTGGGTTAAGGTCATGACACACCCTTAGGTCATTAGCAATCTTAGTGTGAAATAAGAATTTCCAATATTTCTCCATTAAAAAGATATGGTCCGGAAACGAATTTTGCACTTTTTCTGTCAGTGACCTTGACCTTGCCCAAATGACCTTGGGTTAAGGTCATGACACACCCTTAGGTCATAAGCAATCTTTGTGTGAAGTAAAAACTTTTAATGTTTCTCCATAAGAAAGATATGAACCGGACACGAATATTGGACTTTTTTGTCAGTGACCTTGACCGTGCCTGAATTACCTTGGTTAAAGGTCATGACACACCCTTAGGTCATAAGCAATCTTGGTGTGAAGTAAGAACTTCCCATATTTCTCCATAAGAAAGATATGGACCGGACACGAATCAAACAGACAGACAGACGGATGGACGGACAAGGTGATTCCTATATACCCCCCAAACTTGGTTTGCGGGGGTATAATTATGAAGTCAGTTTTTCATACAGATGTTTGAGAATAGAGAAGCTTTTTAAACATTATATGCATTAACACTATATTGCCATATTGTTGGAAAATGTTTAGAAACACTGTGGAATCATTAGATTTTGTGGTGGCTCAATTTTTGTGGAATTTGTGAGCACCGCTCACCCACGATTTAACTTCCTCCATGAATAAATAAATTAGGACTGTAAAGTCATATTTCCTTTTGTAAGTATCCATGAATACACGAAATTACATCCCAACGAACCTGT
Organism: Magallana gigas; assembly: GCF_963853765.1. Lineage (NCBI taxonomy): Eukaryota > Metazoa > Mollusca > Bivalvia > Ostreida > Ostreidae > Magallana > Magallana gigas. The sequence goes on along the minus strand of NC_088860.1, from coordinate 16,442,468 downwards.
AAAATTGAAGCAATCCACGAAAATTGGCTCCCACAAATTTTAATGATTCCACAGTAATTATATTATGTTCTAATAACATCAATGACTGTGGCCCAGTTGACAATAATTAAATACTTGGCATGTAAAGAAGGTGGGTTGAAATCAATTTAACCCACTGCTCTGCAATTTGATCTACACTTTTCCTATATATTCCATTACAACTCTATTGTAATTAAACATACGATAACTTTGAACAACATCTGGATGAAGGAGCTGGTGATAGTTTTTTTAAACAATTTTAAAAAATTCTTTTGATTTTAATTCATATAAAAAGTATAAGGAAAAAAATCTCTATTTTAATAAACAAACCCCACTTGCACCCCAATTATACATCCTTTGAATTTATTGGACTCTATAGTACAAATTCAATATGTAGTGTTATCACTAAGACACTGAAAAATGTAAATATAATTTCAAAATATTTCCAGAGCTACAATTGCTGTTGCAATTATAATAAATCTTGATCAACTGTCTATGGTAGAATCAATTTCTATCGGCTAGAGATTCAATTATTACAAATGAATTCATATACATGTGTTTATTTTTTTTTACTTCATGTGATAAACTTGTTTATATGAAATAACATGAAATACCTGAATAAGAATAATAAGTGGCTGATACCTGAACTCCTAGCAGCTTTCTAATTATAATTAAGACTTGTTTACATGGAATAGATGGGCAATGTACATAGATGACATGGAACAAATAACACCTGTTATTAATAGCTGACTGCCGTCATGAGAAAAGGGCCCTTGATAAGGTCAAAATTTCACAAACTCACTTTTTTGTCAATTCTGATTAGTCAACTCTTTCTGAATACAAATATACAAAGATATCCAAGATCATGTGTATTTTAAGCATTTTATGACAGTTTGTGTTAGAAATGTTAACACGACTTTGATGTAGCTCGTCGAAAACGTCCGACATCAAATTTTTTTTGCATTATTTTTTTTCTTCTATACTTCCTTTCATCGTCTTTAATTGTTTGAAGTAGAATTAATTAATAATTTTAGATTTCTTACAATTTTAACAAAGAGATCAAAACATTTTGAATATCCAGATATAGTTAAAGTTATGCACACTTCTGATGATTCTACATGCAATAACCCCCCCCCCCCCCCCCCGGGTAACAAACATGTTATGACTGATTTTTTTTATGTAAGTTAGCTCAAAAAGTGCACACAACATGTGGATTTGGGTTGTTGAATTGCACAAGAAAACAAAATATGTTGCGTTCAAATAATAAACAAGTTTTCATTTGTACAGGTATATATACTTTTAGGTTGTTTCATTAAAGGTACTTTACAAGAAAATATCACTAAGAATCAGATTTTTCCATGAAATCAAATGCGATATATAAGAGTAGATTTTTACGCTGTGAAAATATTTCTCAAACTCTTTTAATCCGTTAGTTATTGCTTTTTAATTAGTTAAATAATTTCAAAATTTGATCGCAAATTCTTAAATTGTAATAGAATATGCAAGAATCTATTTTGTATGTTGGCAGTAGCACTATAATTGAGATATAGCCTCTTCTCTCATGTTCCTTCTGACTAATTTAAAAAGTGTAGAATCGTCTCCTGCGAGGTAAACTTCCAAACTTATGATTTAAAATATTTGACTTGTATTGTTTCACAGTAATTACTGCACAGATAACTGTTAGATTTGAACAATACTGCTCTGCATCAATTCGGTATGCCCTCTTATCAACAACGAGTGTGCAGTGTATTTTTTTTTACTTTATTAAATCATACATGTATTGCTCGCGCCTACTAAAGTTGTATAATTTTACTAAGATTACTTTATAAATCATCGGAAATCCAAGACCAGTCTCGGATTCAATTATACGCGTATGCGAAACGGGTCTTTGGTTTCTAACAATGATTTATAAAAAAGTGATTTCCCAATTATAGCATATTTTCATCACATACTGGAATGTAAAATGTGGTGTTTAAGTTTCATAGCGGATGCAAAAGCAGCAATATTATGACGTCTCAGCATCAACTTGTGTGCAATATTACGCGTTCGAAATGTGTAGATATCGACGTTACATGTGTATATTTCATTTATCAAAAGTTTATATTTTTAAATCAACATGTAATATTTGACTGGAAAAAAAATATTTATCGCGGTATAAAAACAAGGCCAGACTCTAGTTATTCAGAAAACACAACACAGACGCAGAAAAAAAATAGAAACAGAAAATAATAAAAACTGCATTTACAATACCACAACTTTGACGATGTTTTCTGAGGATTGTGACGTCAAAAGATAAGGGCCCTTTTCTCATGACGGCAGTCAACTGTAACATTCAATATCCAACCTTTAATTGTTAACACAAACCCAAACATGTAACGCACCTGTATATTGTAGCCCCCCTGTCCACTACCACTGTTGGAGCGCTTCGTTTTCTTTGGGGGCTTTCTTTTCTTGCTCATATCTGGGTGTTGGTTCTCATTGGCTTCTTTGGGTTTCTCCTCCTAAAATAGAAGACCAGCATTATAATGCATTTCATAGGCTCGATGGCATACAGAAATAAAAAAATGCACAAACAGCCATGTTTTACATGTTTTTCCGGCACTGGTTCCAGATCCTCTGGAGGCAGTGAGGGTGGATCCAAGAAATGAGCCAAGGGCTGGCGCAGGGAGTGGGTGTGAAACAACAGAATTCTGTGAAAGATAACAACTTAAGCACCACAACAAGAAAACTCAATGCATGACCCATAGGCAAAGTGTTGCATTTTAATTTTTTGATGTACATAGTTCTGATGTTTTATTTGAAAAAATCTCCTTCAATCTGATCCAACATTTACCATCTGCAATTTCCTATAGCATTTAACAATATTTGATCTAATACTACAAAAAATACACATGGAACATCAAATTATCCATGGTTCAATTACTTTTCAGACCAGAGGCGTGAGATTATACAAGCATCATCTGTGCTGAATTTTTACCTGTGCTGATCCTCGTATTTCAGAGGTTTTTTCTCCTGCTTGACTGCCCCAAATAAATGCCAGGACAGAGGAGGTGGGTTCTTGTAGCCCTCAATCACTTCCCATGGACTTATCTTCTCCTTTTTGGCCACTTGAAATCCCTGTCGTATTATTTTTAATTAATTCCTTTACCCCTTAATGCCACCATTTGACGCATAGGCCATATCCTTAACACTCTACCCTGGGCTACCCTTAGACTGTTTTCAGATGAACTGAAAACAGCTGGTGTGTGTTTTTGAATTGACTTATTACAGGTCTTAGCAAATCAAACATATAGAAAATTATACATCAATGGATTGGTAATGAATTAAAATTTCAATATTCATTTAAAAAAAATTATTTAAGTCACTTATAAAACAATACAGGTGCTAACAGGTATATGAAAATAAAACTGAGTGTTCTACATTAAAGCTTTCTTACAAATGATTTCACAACAGATACTTGATAAAAATGTCTAAAACTATTTGTAGTACAAATAATTATCTAATGATTTTTATTGAAAAATTCTATTATCATCATGAAATTCGTTTTTTGATAGAAAATAATTAAATGTACCTGTGGCTGACTTTTCAATTCATGTCTATTGTTTTCAGACTTATATTTACATTTCTTTTTATAAATGGTGTAAGGGGATTTGATAAATCTAACATGTTTAACAAAACAAGTATGTTAACTTTTTGAAAAAAAATAAATTTATCTGTATATTCGTGTATTTAGGGGTTGCAGGTAATGCACACATTGTGTTCTGTTTTCTATTACTAAACAGATCTTTCCTCAATATTTTGCATAAATTTGACATCTGGCTTTCATCATTCAATCTCACTACCAATAAATCTAGAAAATTCTGCCCCTTACTTTGATTATAAACAAAAAGTGAAAACAACAGGTAAATTACATGATATCTTTATTTAGAATGAGTGAACAACCATCTGTATACATGGCCAGGTGTATACCAGTCAATGTTTATAATAAACAACAGGTGTTGAGGGGTCTAATTAAGAGCTGTATATAGGGTGCGTCAAAAGTTGTCATTAAGGATATGGCAGGGTTGTCAAAATGCGTCATTAAGAGTTAAAGGTTAGAAACCTCTAAGGGGAAAAGAGTTAATTCATTTCTTAAATCCAATGCAATTTTATAAATAATTATACTTACCTAACAAATGTATAGAAGCATGCACAAGATATAACATAAAGACTACTGTATGATGTGTGCTTAATTTAGTTTTAATGTCGAATGAAAAATTGTTCTAAAAAACACACTGCCCCTGTATTTACTGGGTACCCCTGAAAACACAAAATTAAAGATGTATTTTCTAAGATTAATGCCTTGATTGAGCCCAATTTTTCAATTACTGTTAAATAATTAACAAGCAAAAATTTTAGTCACTGTGTCAGTCAATAACTGCAGACACTATAATTTTTTAGTGTTAACTTCACACAGTCAAACATGTATACAGTAAAACAGTAATAACGAAGTGTAAGGGACGGGCGATTTTGCTTTGTTATAAGTGTAACTTGTTTTATCCATCAAGTTTACAACATGTAACAGGTAATTAAAATCACTTTACTGTCAATTCATTACAAGTGCATTCACTATAACTGTGTTTTACTGTAATAAGTCAAAAAAATGTAGTGCTGAAATGAATTTTTGAATAGTCGTGAATGAATAGTAAATTTATAATTATATTCAAATGGTTATTTAGTATTCAAATATTTGGTCACATGTTAGCACTTGATGCAGCACTGAAAACTTTTGTGTAATTTTGTTACGACTGAAAAAAGAAGCTGTGTTTGGAAACATATAAGATGGACGCTGGACACAAAGTGTTCAGGAAAGCTCACTTGAGCTTTCAGCTCAGGTGAGCTAAAAAAAGGAGTAGAAAAAGATTTTCTAAGATTTTGTACATTTTTACTACATACCCGGTAGCCAAGGGGCCATGAATTTCACAATTTTGGTAGAGGACTTCATGTACATCTTAACCATGCATTCAGTTTTTTCCTCACATGTATGGGAGTAGAAGATTTTTGAAAATTTGGCTTTTTTGGCATATTAGGCCCCACTTGTGGTGCATTGGGGTGGTAGAGCCATGAATTTTACAATTTAGATTCCTCTTACCATAGATATGCTTCACACCAACAATTGTAGAAATTGGCCTTGTAGTTTTCACGAACAAGTTAAAAATTTAAAATTGTTAATGCTCTACGTACGTGGCACATTGCATGATAATGGACAAAGATCAATTGCAAAAAGTCACCTGAGTTACTCAGGTGACCTAAAAATGTAAAGGGACTACATGCACAATCACATTTTTAGACAAAGTATTTTAAAATAGTTGTCAGATCGTTGAAAAATCTTTCCAAACATCCTGCAAAACTGTGATGTTTGTGATGAAACGAGCTGTGTTTTATAGATAATAAACCTTTGGAAACAAATGTAAAGAAACATGCACAAGATATTATAATAACATAAAGACTACTCTATGATGTGTACTAAAATAAATTTTAAAGTCGGATGTAAAAATATTTTTAAAAACAGATTGCCCCTGTATTTACTGGGTACCCCTGAAAACACAAGATTCACCCCAAAAAAATGAAAGAAAAAAAATAGACGTATTTTAATTGGGCTCAATTTTTCACTGGAATGTTGTTAAATAAATTAACATGCAAAACTTATAGTCAATGACTGCAGACACTATAATTTTTAGTTGTTCACTTCACACAGTCCAACATGTATATATACAGTAAAACATGCTTATAACAAGTGTCAGGGATGGGCAATTTTGCTTCATTATAAGTGTAACTTGTTATATCCATCAAGTTTACAACATGTCACAGGTAGTAAAAATCACTTTACTGTCAATCATTATAAGCGCATTCGCTATACCCGTGTTTTACTGTAATAAGTCCAACAAAAGTAGCGCTGAAATGAATTAATGAATAATCGCGGATGGATAGTAAATTTATAATATTCAAATGGTTATTTGGTTTTCAAATATTTGGTCACATGTTTACGCTTGATGCAGCACCGAAAACTTATGTGTAATTTTGTAAGACTGAAAAAAAAAAGCTGTGTTTGGGAATATATAAGACGGACGTCGGACAAAAAGTGATCAGGAAAGCTCACTTGAGCTTTCAGCTCAGGTGAGCTAAAAAAAGGAGTAGAAAAAGATTTTCTAAGATTTTGTACATTTTTACTACATAGCCAAGGGGCCATGAATTTCACAATTTTGGTAGAGGACTTCATGTACAACCATGCATTCAGTTTTTTCCTCACATGTATGGGAGTAGAAGATTTTTGAAAATTTGGCTTTTTTGGCATATTAGGCCCCACTTGTGGTGCATTGGGGTGGTAGAGCCATGAATTTTACAATTTAGATTCCTCTTACCATAGATATGCTTCACACCAACAATTGTAGAAATTGGCCTTGTAGTTTTCACGAACAAGTTAAAAATTTAAAATTGTTAATGCTCTACGTACGTGGCACATTGCATGATAATGGACAAAGATCAATTGCAAAAAGTCACCTGAGTTACTCAGGTGACCTAAAAATGTAAAGGGACTACATGCACAATCACATTTTTAGACAAAGTATTTTAAAATAGTTGTCAGATCGTTGAAAAATCTTTCCAAACATCCTGCAAAACTGTGATGTTTGTGATGAAACGAGCTGTGTTTTATAGATAATAAACCTTTGGAAACAAATGTAAAGAAACATGCACAAGATATTATAATAACATAAAGACTACTCTATGATGTGTACTAAAATAAATTTTAAAGTCGGATGTAAAAATATTTTTAAAAACAGATTGCCCCTGTATTTACTGGGTACCCCTGAAAACACAAGATTCACCCCAAAAAAATGAAAGAAAAAAAATAGACGTATTTTAATTGGGCTCAATTTTTCACTGGAATGTTGTTAAATAAATTAACATGCAAAACTTATAGTCAATGACTGCAGACACTATAATTTTTAGTTGTTCACTTCACACAGTCCAACATGTATATATACAGTAAAACATGCTTATAACAAGTGTCAGGGATGGGCAATTTTGCTTCATTATAAGTGTAACTTGTTATATCCATCAAGTTTACAACATGTCACAGGTAGTAAAAATCACTTTACTGTCAATCATTATAAGCGCATTCGCTATACCCGTGTTTTACTGTAATAAGTCCAACAAAAGTAGCGCTGAAATGAATTAATGAATAATCGCGGATGGATAGTAAATTTATAATATTCAAATGGTTATTTGGTTTTCAAATATTTGGTCACATGTTTACGCTTGATGCAGCACCGAAAACTTATGTGTAATTTTGTAAGACTGAAAAAAAAAGCTGTGTTTGGGAATATATAAGACGGACGTCGGACAAAAAGTGATCAGGAAAGCTCACTTGAGCTTTCAGCTCAGGTGAGCTAAAAAAAGGAGTAGAAAAAGATTTTCTAAGATTTTGTACATTTTTACTACATAGCCAAGGGGCCATGAATTTCACAATTTTGGTAGAGGACTTCATGTACAACCATGCATTCAGTTTTTTCCTCACATGTATGGGAGTAGAAGATTTTTGAAAATTTGGCTTTTTTGGCATATTAGGCCCCACTTGTGGTGCATTGGGGTGGTAGAGCCATGAATTTTACAATTTAGATTCCTCTTACCATAGAGATATTTCACACCAACAATTGTAGAAATTGGCCTTGTAGTTTTCACGAACAAGTTAAAAATTTAAAATTGTTAATGCTCTACGTACGTGGCACATTGCATGATAATGGACAAAGATCAATTGCAAAAAGTCACCTGAGTTACTCAGGTGACCTTAAAATGTAAAGGGACTACATGCACAATCACATTTTTAGACAAAGTATTTTAAAATAGTTGTCAGATCGTTGAAAAATCTTTCCAAACATCCTGCAAAACTGTGATGTTTGTGATGAAACGAGCAAACCTGACAAGAAAAGTTAAGCACAGGCCACAGGGGCAACGTATCCACTCTACACTCTATGACATATATAAATAATACACAAGGGAAGAATCAAAAGTAAGACACGATTTGTAAACAATGTCAAAAAACAAGTTACTTGACAAAAGTCACGCAAATCCTCCCACACAATGTTGCAAATGTTGTCAAAAAACATGTTCACATTGAAAAATTCTTAATAAACTCGGTAAAAAGCGTTTTTATCCCATTAAAACTGCTGTCTGCAGCAGAAACTCAATCTCTTTGCCCAAGAAAAGATAACTCTGTACTTTCGCCATCCGAAAACTCTCGGGACTCTCTATGTTCAGTAATGATATATTGTAAAATTTCGCGAAACATCAATAACAAAACAAAGAAATAAATTTTATACATCGATCTGCAGATCTGAACTTGCATCGGGGGTAGGGGTGAATTTTGAATGATGGACAATCTTATCTTAAAATAAATAAGTAGAATTCAGTTTAAAATGTCAAAATATATGTATATTTTTTTTTATATAATGTAGATCTGCTGTCACAATTTATATATTTATTGTGTATATATGTGTGGTCTTAAAGATAATAATAGGAAATTTGAGAACAATGAATTGTTCGACCTGCTACTGCAATTACTTTATACTGACCACTAGAGCAAGACCATTTGATTTAGAAGAAAAAGACTCGTATATAGTTTAAATTTATAGTTAAACAATATGTTTAGTAATTTTAGAATGAACAATTAATGATGATGAAAAAGTGTTGAAACAGTATTTAATTTTAAATATTTTTTTATTCTCTAAAATGTTAATGAAAAACTACGTTGGTGTTGACATATAATTTTTAAAAACTATTTTTTTATTCAATAATTAAAATACTCATAATTCATTAATTGTCTTTGCAACCCATTTCTTCAAAATTAATTGTCATTGCCTAAGAATCTCAGCATTGTTTTAATTGTCAATATCAAATTACTAGTATATTTATGCAGTACATGAGACTTTGTTGTACTCAATTTTCTTTATCAAGGTCGTATGTGACACTTCCATGTGTGACGTATTGTTTATCAAAATAAACAATAAAACCAAGTGTAATTATGAAAGTAGTTTCCTTCCCAATATCGTCATCTAACAGCGAAGCACAGTGGGTTGGAGTGTTTACTACGATTCTGTAAGTCATGAGTTCGAATCCCGCTGGGGGTTTCACAATTTTTACCTCTCCTAATATTTTTAAAAGCTTTTTTTGTTAAATATTGTAAAATTTGAAAATTCTAAACCAGTGAAAGAATTTCAATATTATAATGAACTTTAGTCCACATTGATATCGACAGATGTCCTACAGCACCTTAAGGTACCTCACTTCACCTACCCTTATACTTTTTAAGACACTGTTACAAGACGGCGATTGAAATGTTTTGTTAAACTGTTTATATCGTTTGATTGGGTTGTATATCGTCATAGCTCAGTGATTTAAGTATTTGGCTTCTGAATCGCGGATCATGAGTTCAAATCCGCCAGGAGCTTTTGATCATGTTAACTGAATTAAATTTTTGAAAATGTGTTTTTTAATCCAAAATTGCACATTTTTTTTGCCTATCAGACTTAAAAACTTCTTATCCATTATGATATCTATCATAATCAAGTCATTTTCTGCTGATTTGAGAAAATATTTCATGGTGTAATGAGCCACCTTAATATTCAACAAATAAATCTAACCATGTGAGTTTTAAAAACATGTTCATTTTAAAGAGTCAGTGCCTTTTAAGATCACCATGCTATATTTATATTGCATTTAATTACATTGCCATTAAAATTATATATCAATGTTCTGTGGTTGCTGTGGTAACAATATCTCTAGTGTAGGACTATGAATACAAATAGTGTAGGTTTTAAATTTCCTTATATACAAAGTACATGTATCTAATCATTAAGATCTAAATGAAGGTGTGGATACACATGAACTTAAGGACGTTGGATCCTGCGATCAAAAGTCTTAAAGTTTTTTTCTAAAGTATTTTTTAAAAATCTACACACATAGCATAACCAAAATTCAAAAAAATATTTTAAAAAATATTTTTCATCACTGTATTCATATCAAATCACTAAAAGAAACAAAGAAATAGAAACCACCATATTTGCTATGATTATTTTGCACTGGATAGCTTGGCCATAAAACAATCCAACAATCAGTCACAATTAATGCATATTGTGTATAAGGTAATATTCGCCCTGTTTTATTTTCGCCACTTTCCCCCTCGTTGTCAGCATGCAAATTTAAGACTGCGTGAATTCCAATGCCTCACATAATCTCTCTTAAACACAACTTTGTTTCGGCGAATTCAAGAAGGAGCAAAACTGTTTGCAATTGAAAAGGGTGAAAATAACATGGGGCAAAAATCCTGCTGTATACAGTACATGTAACTACAAATCTCTACATATCTACTAGATTTACAGTAAGAATCCTTTGCAAGTAAATAAGTTCACCAAAATGGGGAATCACTCACCTCTTTCTTGCCGAATCCATCATACTTGTTGCCTTTGCTGTCCATTTGTGTACCGTGAGCTTCACAACTCATCACCTCAAAGAAACGTTTGGGTATCGGGAGAAGTTGGCGGATTTTGTCAATGGAGTCTGACTGCTTGTCTCCTAGTTCTTTCTGTTAAACACATAGTGAAAAAAAATTTAGTTTAATAGTTAAAAGAGAAAAAACATTTGTAATGAGTACGATAAATGGTTCTCATTGCTTGAATTCATGACAACAGTCAAAAAATGAGCTGAATTTAAGGCTTTACTTGATAAAAATTGGGAAAAAATGGTTTTTATCACTTTTTTTATAAGCTGCAGGTCTGTTCCTCCCAGTCTGAAAAATGGAAGGATGACATGGCAGCTTCCTTACGTGTTAAAAAGTTGCAATTTACAACAAACAAAAAATTGCACTAGTTTTGGACTGACTATAACCTTATTTCTGAATACATTCTGTACAAATATTCAATTTCAAAAAATTCCTCAGACATTTAACAACAGATTTTGTCACTTTGCTTGCCTCAGATATTCTTTTAAAAATCATCACCTGCCACATAAGGGTAAGTGGAGTAGTTTGTTTACATGTAAAAATTGCAACTTTTAATCTGTATGTGAATTTAAAATACCGGTACTTCATTTTCTGAGGTCAGTAAGCATGTTTATGAGAAAGTCCGAGACAAGTAAAGTGATGATATCAATAGAATTTAATAGTACATGTACTAATTTTTGCTACAAAATTGGTGTGGAAATACAAAACTAGGGCAATGTTTTTTTGCGCTGTTAAGGTCAAGTTCTAGTAAATCAAAGATGCCTACAGGTTTATGAAATTCAAGATATAAATTCTTTTAATGATGCTTCATAACAATATCTTTGTTTCATAGGGTGTACCGGGGCTTAAATTTTTGGTAGACACAATGAAAAATCATGTGTTAAACAACCATTTTCTATGAAATATAAAGGATAAAAGTAACAAATCTCGGAGTTTTTTCATTTTTGACTAATGAAATATATCAAGAATGCCTACAGTCTCTCCAAAAAACGGCATTTAACAATCTCTTGACCTCCTCTTTAAAATGATGTCTAATTAAATATAGGTACCGGGATTACCTTTCCCGTGATTAAATATAGAATGTCAAAATATTGTTATATTTTCTAAAAAATTTCTTTGGTGCGCTGTTATTTGCAACTTTTCAGCATAGATGGAGCTGTAGTTTCCAGGTCGTACATCCAAATTTTTCAGACCAGGAGCTACAGACCTGTTTTACTGTCTGCATGCCAATATATGTCTCCTTGCGTGGTTCCAAAAAGAACAGCTGATTCAGCTTACACACATAACCTGACTGCATTGGTGGTTTTATCCAAATTCTTAATAAGCTTGATGATCTTTTTTTTAGGAGGGGGGGGGGGGGGGCTTACTTACCCCGAGTTTGTTGATAATTGAATGGTTTTTTGATGGTTTTATACACACATAACCTGACTGCCTTGGTGGTTTTATCCAATTTTTTAATAAGCTTGATGATCTTTTTTTGGGGGGGTGAGTTGGGGGTGGAGTACATTGGTTAACAACTGAATGGTTTTTTGATGGTTTAGTAGCCCTGCCACTTACCCTGAACTTTTTGATGAGGTTGATGTACATTTTATTGATATTCGCGCCCTGTCGACTGTCTTACCCTGAGCCTCTTGATGAGGTTGATGTACATTTTATTGATATCCGCGCCCTGTCTGACTTACCCTGAGCTTCTTGATGAGGTTGATGTACATTTTATTGATATCCTCGCTCTTGTCTGACCCTTCTGTTACCAGTGTTCCATGAATGAGGACTGACAGCATATCCAGTAGGACCGTGAACAATTCACTGCAATATTATTGATAATACATGCATATAATTTAGTGATTGATGTTGTATATATATCTAGTTGTTGAACTTGTTTTATACATTAACTGATGACTATAGGGATTATGATACAATCCTGCCAGTTATCAATAGATGGCAATTTTGCAACAACATGTAAGTGATAAAGCAATTTAAAAACAATATAGAAAGATAATTTATTCAAAACCAATTGGGGGGGGGGGGGGGGGGGGGGGGGGAGGGGTAAATGAGGAATCAAGGTTGTAGTGAAGACTGGTATTCCAAAGAGTTTCTCAAAATACATGTACATGCATTTAATTTCATTCAAAATTGGAGAGTTGTGGATCTAGGGGTCATGATTTCAAAAAGTGATTCAGAGGGGGATAGATCAAAATTCAAGGTAAAAGGTAGTGTTATAAAGACCCAAAAGACACATAAACTGGTCATAGCTGCAGAAGAAAACAGAAAACTTATTCAGTTAAAAATTTCGTTAAATCCTTCTACAAGCCATAAAGACACATAAGGCCAGTGCCTGTTGCTGGTTTTCCTGGTGCTAAGTGGATGAGAATCATTGACTTCCGCTGAATGGGCCACCTGTCCATCACTGGTTAACCCTAGCGTAAGCTGCTAGGAAATTTCAGCTGGGTAGACTGAGATAATGTAGATCAAGTGCCTTGTCTAAGGGTACAACACACAACATCAAGTGACCACAGTGGGGCTTGAACCAGCAGCCTTTGAGTTACTGGCCTAACTGCTATGATCACTGAGCCGTGTGCTCAGTTAGACATGTTTATTCAGTTAGACATCTTACTCTTTGTTTCATCAACTTATAAAAAACAATGATTATGATGCCATTTCGGGGATAAAACAACAACCACTGTGGTTTCTTTTATATTAAATGTGGTATTTTATTAAACAAACACATTGCATGTTTTTTCAGATGACTTATCTAATATTTTATTACCATTTTTAAGGACAAAATAATATTTAGCTCTGAATTTCACATTTGGTTTGTTTTGTTGTTGATTTTAACTGCTGCTGTTTTCAATGCGTATAAACAAGATATCTGTTTTGATGTTACACTGTACTGTATCTGTTTAACATTTGGCCGTGTATTTTCTTTAGCATTTTTTTTTTTTGGCATATTTGATCTGTTAAAGTCCTTTCCCACTGCAGTACAAAAGAAAGGAGGGTGGGTCATCAGCAAAGAGGCTACATTGCTGATACTGGTGTACCTCAAAAAAACAAATCATTTATCACACTTCCATCTCATCCTATTTTTTGCATGAATTGTCGCATACAATGAATATCCCCTACCTTATTGCAATATGATCAATAGTGTCTCAAGACTCATGAGTTACCATACTCCTACTATCCAACTAATGCTTCATGAATTGAACTTTATTTATAAAATACTGTTGAGATCTTCCATCCTTCTGATATATATCTATATCTTTTCAATTCTTGCATGATCACTAGTTAATACTGTATACAGGGTTATTTTTGCCCTTTTACACTTGGCTTCACCCAGTCTGGAAGTCGCTTATATTCAGTTGTGTTAAAGGAGATATAATTTGAGACATTGGAATTTGCCCACTGACTACGAGGGAGAAAGGGGCCAAAATAAAACAAGGGCAAATATTCCTTGCATACAGTACACTAGACAATACTGCAAAACATAAATGCCATTTTTTTAATCTTTCACAGGGGTAACAAGCAAAAGATAAGGCCTATGGATACTCTTGTTAGTCCCTCAGGTGAACTTTGACCTATTTCTATAGCTAAATGTAATGCATTGTGTATTGAATTTTAAACATTTTCAGCTTCTTCTTAGAAACCACAGAGTCAATTTTATTCAAATATATGTCTGAAGCATCTGTGAGAAATCAGGGGGTGGAGTATAAATTTTGAAATTCTTGATCCCCATTCTTATATATATAGGTCAGATGTAGAAGAAAACAGGTAATGGGCTATGTCATTCCTCTAAAAAGTTCTCTTCTGACTCAGGTGACCCAATCAATCCTACTTTCATATGAAATTGTTAATTGCATGTAAGTGTACATAAAGGTGTTTCACAGTTTGTTTATAATGATCACATACATGTATTTTTCTTATTGGCAGTTCTTAATCAGCTTGCTTTTAATTTACACATTTAATAATTATGCAAAAAGTTCAAACAAGAAGTATTAATCATATGAACTAATGCTTTTTACAAAAAGGCTAATGTATTAGATAAACATGTTTTTTGGCTACTGAATTGAACACTGAACTGTTTTTGTGTGGCTCATCTACTGTACTGTGATAGTTTGATGTACTTGTTGCTTACTTATTGTCTGGTGAACCATTTTGTGGCTAACCTTTTGTAGGGTGATCTGTTTAGTGGCTAATTAATTGTACAGTAACTGTTAACCATTTTGTGGCTAAACTTTTGTATGTTGATTTATTTTGTGGCTAATCTATTGTACTGTGAACCATTTTGTGGCTAACCTTTTGTATGTTGATCTATTTTGTGGCTTATTTGTTGTATTGTGGCTAACCTAATGATTGTTGATCTATTTTGTGGCTAACCTATTGTATGTGGATCTATTTTGTGGCTAACCTATTGTATGTGGATCTATTTTGTGGCTAACCTATTGATTGTTGATCTATTTTGTGGCTAACCTATTGATTGTTGATCTATTTTGTGGCTAACCTATTGATTGTTTATCTATTTTGTGGCTAACCTATTGTATGTGGATCTATTTTGTAATTTACTTATTGTACTTTGATGTACTTTATGGCTTACTTGTTGGACTGTGTCTCAACGATCCCACTAGTGACTAACTGAAGCAGAAGCTGGGCCCAGTCTGTTGTGTTGGACATGTTCCTTTGTATGGTGTCAAACATTCCACCTACCTGTAAACAAAGTGTGAACAATATCTTACATAATGAAAGTACTAATGTACTACACAGACTTAGCTTGTGGGCACCTGCTTTATCTTTTAAATCAGTACATTAAGTCAATACGTCAAAATATGATAAATAAAATAAATTATTTCTCTTGTAACAAATAAATACTCTTATTATACATTACATCAATCAAACAATTAGAAAATTCTAGATGTAAGATTCAAAATGGAAACTAAAATATGGTCTATCTTTTTTTCCCAATTCAATATGCACTTTTGCCAATGAATGCAAATTATTTAAAAAAAGAATGTTATCTGTAGATCAAGATAAGCAAATGTGTATTGTCAACTTACCAGGGACAACTTCAATAACAAAGCTTCATGAATGTTTGCCCGTACTTTGAATTCATCTGGAGTTTTATCCTAAAAAAGGAATTTATGTTGTACTTAAACTTTAAAAAAAAAAAAAAAAAAGATGTGTACAGCATCTTTAATCTTTAAAAAATTTTGTTTTCTTAACACCAAATTACCTTTCTCTTGTTTTTGAATTTTCATAAGATTAATATGTAAGATAGGATTGGAGAGGTCATACTTAAAATCAAGTATACCTCGAACATGACAACTGATATACTCCATGATAATATTTAATAGACAGCCTATCCTGACTATTACCAATGTAAATTTATTACACAGATCAGTGGCATCAGAAGCAAAATGTGGGGGGGGGGGGGGGGGGGGACGGGGGGCTAGACTTATCAGAAATTTTGACTAGCAAAAATTGAAAAAAAGGTTATGCTTGTGTCTAACTTTGCCAAAAAAGTATGGGGGCTAGCTTAGTCACCCCCAGAGTGTGTTCAGTTGACTTCTGGACATTCTATAAGATTTTGTACAGCATGACTTTTGGACACTCATTAAATGTGTGTACAGTGTGACTTTAAGACAACTCTATGGGAGTGTATTCTGTGACTTCTGGACTCTCTAGCAGAGTTTGTAAATGGAAACATTTGGACACCATGGAAGTGCATCAAGCTTGATATTTGCACACCCTATGGAAGTTTGTTCAGTGTAACGTTTGGACACTCTATGGGGTTGTGTTTCTTGTTTTTTTTAACACTCTATGATTGTGTTTGGCATGACTTCCAGACACTCTATGGGTGTGTTCAGTGAGAATTTTGGACACTACAAGAGTGTGTTTGATGAGACTTCTGGACATTCAATGGGATTGTGTTTGGTGTGAATTTTTTTACTTTTGGGCACTGTATGGGAGTTTGAGAAGAGTTCTGGACACTCAATGGGAGGGTGTTTAACTAGACTTTTTGACAACCTATAAGAGTGCATTCAGTGTGAATTTTGGACTTTTGGACACTCAATGGGAGTGTGCTCAGTGTGACTTCTGGACTAACCAGCGCCTCCTTGCAATTGTTGATGAACCTCTCCATTTGAGACAGCAGGGAGTTCAGCAAAACCTCTCTCTGCTCATCCTGTCCCTTCAGGCAAGTCAGGATCAGGCAAAGGAAAGGCTGGTGACTCAAAAGGGATTTACTACAGGAAAAAAGATGAAAACATTTATGTCTCAAAAGGTGTCTAAATTAAATAAAAAAAACATTTGTGTGTAACTGTAAATAAAAAGGCATTAAGTTAAAATCTTTGTTGCATTCTATCTTTTTTATTAGAATGATAAGATTTAAAGATCTCATTTGAGTTACGATTGCTCATTTGCTCTTTCATCATTTGGGTTATTACATGTAGTAAGATCTTAGATACAGTATCATTAACCAACAGCCAGTCTTCCATAAGCCTACTAACTGTTGGCCAACTAATTGAATTCCTCTTGATCCATTAAATATTTCATGCTCTATTCTGATTGGCTCCTTCATTCCTTTGAGAAGGCTATCACTACAATGCTTACATGAACTCATAAACAATAGTAAGTCTTCTAAACATGAATCCCGAAAAACTTAAAAGTTTTGCCTTCTCATTGATAAAATAATAATGAATATTCATGAAAAAGGTAAAGTTAATGTACAAGGCTTGCTTTATCTATAAAGTTTCTGTTCACTATACAGACTTCTGACAAGTCTCACCTCCGCTGACTCCTCTCCTTGTCACGACCTTTGGACTGGAAGTTGTTCCCACTCTCCAACACATGCCCCGATAGCTTCAGCACTCTACCCTGGACCTGACTGGGCAGTTTTGAGATCAAGGGGCCCACCAGCCATATGGCATCTGGGTCAGGTCTATAAAAGAAAACAAGTACAGTAATACATTTTTAGAAATCACACAATCATTTTATTAATAAATCAATTTCATGCTTACAGCAAAATCAGTTTCATTCCCCTATCTTAAAATTGTACCAGTACTATAACTTATCTGTTGCTTATCTGATATACAAAGATACAGTAATAAAGAATCTAAGTATGCCCTTGGGGCTTCACTATAACTATGTTTTAGTGTATTCTTGTGCAGATTGTTAAAATTGACATCTTGGATCTTTTTTCTTTTTGTGAAATAGCTAAGTGAGCAAAATCAGTGTTGAACATGTACCAACATTGACAAATGCTGAAATTGCATTAGATTTAACAATAAAATTATGATTTGTGTTAAGTTATGACTCATTGAAATCTTCTGGTTTTTGGAAACGAATTTTGCATCCAAGTAACACAAAGCTAATTCCATTAAAACAACAGAGTGCAGGCAAGTTCATTACAAAATGTTAATTTATAACTCTTACTCATACTCACAAAGGGCATGTAGGCGAATGCTTTTTAAAGCCTTGAAAAAGTATCACACCACCTATTTTTGTGTTAATCGTTTTACATAACAGCTGTGTCATAAATAATATATTTGTGTCAAAACTGTTCTTTAATACCATTATCTTGTTTTTCAAATAAGCAGTTTTTGATTACTGGCAAGTAACTTTGAAGTATTTAACAGCTAATAGCTTTAATAGCTTTCATACATCTATTATACAACACTTACAAATATCATGCTTGTGCTTATAACAAGTTAGAAAAGAATCGATTGGATAGAAGTCAACAAGGTGTTTATCATTGTTTCACACTGAAAATTCATGGACACAGGTGCAGTTATTTTGACTCATGGTTACAGCTGCACTTACTTTTGCTGACTGGAGTCCAGATCCAGATGCCGATTGGTGGTCTCCGTCTGACGATGAAACAAATCAATGGTTCCTCTGGCTATGTTGTCCAGCAGAACATTAGTGTCCTAAGAATAAACAAGATGTATTTGTGTATAACTTTGCACAAAATTTTGCCACATTTGATAGTAAAATTATTTGATTAACTTTTCACCCCATATTATATTACATTGTTTGCCATATAGGAATTCATTCTTCTCTGCTATGAGGCAAATATAACCTGCTTGCTGATGCAGAACGACATCACTTCATCCTGATCCTTAGACATGACATATTTTGTTTACCCCAAAAATGCTTTTCTACCATATAAAAAAACAGCTCATATTAGGGGAGATTACTCCCAGTTGGAAAAAAAATCAAGAGAGGTAACTCCAATTCATTGTATAAATGTGCAGATTTTTTTTATATCCAGAGCACTAGGTTGCCAATGCCCTTAATTATGTGAAATAAAGTTATCAGTACATGTACAGCATCTGATAAGCTCCATGCAGACACTTGAAAAGACCAGGCTCCGCTGTCACAAAATTTTCAAATCCCTCAGCTCATTCCTCAACTCAAATCCTTTAAAGAAAAGTGCATAAATTTGAGGTCAAACCTCAGATTTGAGGCTGAGTATTGACTTGAGGAAAGTTGGTGACGGCGGGGCCAGGTCTAGAAGAGAGAATATGGAAGTTGAAATTTTGATACTCTTAGATTTTCTTTATTTTAAAAAAAAACCATTATCAGAAGTATCTGTATTCATTCCTTTACCAGGAAAAAATATTCACAACATTACATAGACTAAAATTAGCTGGTGGCAATACTTAAGAGCCTGCAAACGGTCCAGCAGCTAGGTTCTCCAGTTGACTTAAGATTTTGTGAGTAGTATCTAGTATATCTGTATGTAATTCATAAAAATTATATTTGCTCTCATGATAACGGAATAGGTTGCATGGCCTGTTACTAAAAGTATCACTAAGAGCTCAAAATGAGAACTCTGATTATACTGTTTTAGTGATTCTGGGGAGGAAAAATAAAAATATATTACTGAAATATATTCAAATACTTCATTGTTTTTTTTAAAAAACCCAGTTTAATACTTCTTAAACATAAAGTCAATACAACTCACATTTTTTTTAGATCCTGCAACACCAAAGATCTTAAATATACAAAGTAAAATGAAAAATTCTATGTACCCTCCTGGACGCTTCTTACAATTTTGCATATTTTTCTCCAAAACACACTCTTAATATTTATACAGTAAATCTTGCTGATTTCTGATGTTGTGCATTCATGCAGGTGTATTTCCCAAACCAGTTAAATTGTTATCACATAAACATTTCTTTATCATTCATGATTAATAAATGTTTTTCACTCCGGATCTTGTCTAGTCTGTTGGATGTTTGCATCAGCCTGCTCATTATTAGTGTTAATTATCTCCTGTATTCCGGTCATTTATTTACCGCTACACGTGCTTGATGATGATTCATGTCAATAGTTCTTTTGTAAAAAATTCAGTGCAGAGGTGCAACTAAAATCCCCAATGTTCATTAACATGGAATTCAAGTATTTAAGATATCTCATTCCTCAATGGGGTTGTATCAGGAATTTACTGAGACGGCCATCATCCCCCGTATACCATGAATGTCATCAGTAAATTATGAGATCAGAAGTACTTATTCGTCTCGCACTGATCATGCAAGTACAAATTTAAGCTGTAAAAAGTTTTAAAACCATGTCAAATTCACATCTCCATTAATAAATGAATGCTAATTCAAAAGGTAATGATTATGTGTTCAGTGGACTTTAAATGTGACGAGTGAGACACCTTAAAAAAGCTACATTTTTTAAACAAATATTGTATGACATTATTATTATAGACTTGGTAAACCTATCATATACATTTGATAAACATTTAGTATTTGGTACTGTAATTTGAATGTTAAAATGTCCATGAATCTGGAAATTACAGAACCACCCCCCCCCCCCCCCCCATATCAGGTTGGAGTTGATAAGTATTATTGCATAAACGAATTACATTTTCAATGATAGGCCTTTCAGACATTTTTTTTTGATAGACTGGTACTGTTCTGGTTCCCTAGCTGCCCTTACCGCCTGCGTGGTTGCCTGTTTAAACAGGAGCTGGAGTTCTAGCAAGGAAACACGAAGCCCCCACATATCCAGATTCTGTAGGACTCTCTGGATTATCTGCTTCACCTCTGGCTCACTTCCATCCACCTGGTTTGGAACTCCGTTAGGGTAACAGATCATCTGGAGTAGCTGTTGAGCCTATATTAAACAGCACAGAATCACTCAAACAGTAACAAACACAAAACCTGCATCACAGACGCTACCTTTTAAAGCTAAATCCTAAAATTATCTTAAATAAAAGGAGATTTGGAATTCAAGAGACTAAAAGTATATCTGCTTGTTTAAAAATGGAAATATTTATGGTGTACACTTTTCCAACTATATGTTACAGCTATATACTTTGCCCACATTGAATGTTACTGTTGTACACTTTGCCCACATCAAATATTATTGCTGTATACTTTGCCCTCATTAAATGTTACTGCTGTAAACTTTGCCTACACTAAATGTTACAGCTGTATACTTTGCTCACATTAAATGTTACTGCTGTATACTTTGCTCACATTAAATGTTACTGCTGTACACTTTGGCCACATTAAATGTTACTGCTGTATACTATGCCCACATTAAATGTCACTGCTGTAAACTTTGCCCACATTAAATGTTACTGCTGTATACTATGCCCACATTTAATGTAACTGAATCACATGCACACTTTGCCCCTATTAAATGTCACTGCTGTACACTTTGCCCACATTAAATGTTACTGCTGTACACTTTGCCCACATCAAATATTTCTGCTGTACACTCTGCCCACATTAAATGTTAATGGCCTACACTTTGCCCACCTGTTTATTGGACAGCATGTTATCCAGGAGGAGGTCTGAGCTCTGTACTCCCTCGGGGTCCTTGAGGAATTTCTCCTGTACCCAGTCCTGCTTACACATCTCCTTCAGAGCATGTCTGGCAAAGTCACTCAGACCGGCACTCTCCATGCCATGCTTCCTCTTTGATGGCCTAAAACATAGAAACAATATCTTTTGACCATCCCTTGTTGAAATAACTTGAACTAGTACATTCATGCACGGATGTTGTCAGCACACACACATATAAACTATCCGCATGTTTATGAAAAAATATTGCATACCTTCCAACACTAAAGTAAAAAAATTAGCCTTATCAATAGAAATCTACTAATAAATAATTATTGACCCATAATTTATCCATCAAATATACTGATATACCAACTAGAGAAATCAAGGATATCAACAGATACATGTTAAACTCCAGTTTGTTGTAAGACTTTACCCCATGATCATATGCATGTCCTCCTCATCATCAATACTGCTGAGGAGACTGTGGAAGATGTCCTCCTTGTCCTCCTTCTTACTGCTGGACCCAGACTTGGTCCTCATCTCATCACTACACAGATCACCTAAAACAGCACACTGGTACACTGTACATTGCATTCACACAGTTACTCACATATAAATGTGAGTGTGGGAGGGTAACAGTTGAAATTGACACCCCGAGAAAACCATTGTCAACTGGCATGAAGCAGAGGTTGACAATGGTTTTTGAGGGGTTTCAATTTCAACTGTTACCCTCCCAAACAGGCACTATTCAATTCATCACACTGAATGTCTTAATTTTAATGAAAATTTTACTGCTATTATATATAGGAAAGATGTGAATTTTATGGCTAAACATACGCACATAGTTTATGCGCATGTAACAATTTGTTTTGTTATACTTTCATGTTAAATACTGAAATCTGATTGGTTAAGACGCAGTTAATAATATTTACTATTACCCTCAGCGTTAGCAACGCACTTGGCAACGGGTAACATTAAAAAATGTTACATGCGCGAAAATTATGCGCGTACGGTTCGCTGTAGAATTCACGTTATTCCTATATAAAAGCAGTAAAATTTTCTTAAAAATTTTAAAAAAGACATTCAGTATAACAAAATAAATAGTGCCTGTTTGGGAGGATAACAGTTGAAATTGACACCCCTCGAAAACCATTGTCAACCTCCGCTTCGCGTCGGTTGACAATGGTTTTCTCGGGGTGTCAATTTCAACTGTTACCCTCCCAAACAGGCACTATTTATATAGTGTTAGCAGTTGCCAAGTGTGTTGCTAACACTGAGGGTAATAGAACGGACTCTTTAACATAAAAGTAAAATAATTTATATTTGTGAAAGATTTCTTCCTTTAAACCAGTTTTCTCATTACAGTAAAACATGCTAGTGCCAGGAACTTGTGATTTTGATTCATTTTAAACATAATTCCCTATATTTTATAAGTTTATAATACATCTGTAAGCTTAGGGGAATGAAACTGACTTCATTTAAAGCCTGATTTTTGCTATAGGCACGTTCACTGTGACTGTGTTAATGTTACTGTATAATACTACATTATACAAGAACAACTGTTATGTGTTGATGTCGTAATGAAAAGAAACCAACCAGATTATATTCATGTACATGCCTGTAAGGAAAAAAGGATTAGCATAATAAGATAAAACTGTGAATAAAATAAACTGAGTAATACTGTAAAATTGGTTATTCATGCGTGGGGGAATATTACATTAGTTATCCGGTAAGCTTAAAACCGCGTTAAATACCCCTGCGTGAATGGTTAAAAAAATATATCAAAACTTCAATCTGGTACATTATGCATACACCTTTTTTGTACCCACATAAAAAACTTGTACTTGATCACCAACGTAAATACCACTCTTACAGTGACTAATTATAAGCTAATAATTCCAATGATATCCTTACTGAGCACCAGCATGGCCTTCAGGACTGCTAACACAGGGCCCACTGTGATACTGTCATGGGCGGCAGCCAGAAGGTGCTTGTCACAAGACCTCTTGATGTTACATTGACCTTTAGTTCCCGGTCTGAGACCAGGTGAGGTCAAGGTCATGTCTGAAGTCTTGAACAGCCTCAGCAGGATGTGACAGGTGAGCCGTGCTCCGTTTTCTGCATCCTGGTCCCCACTGGCTGCAACAAACACCATACACACCGTTTTACATAATGCATATTCAGTCCTGCTGTTAAATACCGTGGACTCCTAATTAAATGCGAGGAATTTATCTGCATAAAATCTCAGGAAGCACACCTGGCAGATTTAAAAAACTTGTTATCATTTTTCTACCAGATGTGAAGTAATGAGTATAAAAATCTTTATAAAAAATTGGCTTTCATAGTTTGATGCAATCTGTGCTACTGCAGAATTAAGTACTATGCAATGCATACATGTAAAATAAGGAATCTACAGTAGGTTTTTTACAAATGCTCAATGTCTTCCTTACCAGTGGGTCTTGCAGATAGCAATGAGGGCAGGACAACATGAACAACCAGATCTTGTAGGGAGAAACAATGGCGGGCAATGAGAATGGCAGTAAACACGGCCAGGGAGTCGTGGATTGACATGTCACTCACCTAAAGATGATCAAACAATAAAATCGTCAGTCAAAGTTTACCAATATACATGTACCTTAAATTTATCTTGCCAAAGGCTGTTTGCAATGATAGCTTAAAACTTTAAAATTACAATAAATTTATTTCCAAAACGTAAATATCTACATAGTGTGAAATCATAAAATTTTGTGGGAGTAATTTTCATGGATTGTCATTTTTTTCAGTTTCATGCACTAGACATATTTTTCTGGATTAACAGTATGATCAATATATTATGAACCTGTTTTCATTAGGCGTTGAAGATGAAAATATATTGGTGAGGGGACCAATAAAATCTATGAAAATTCAGCCAACACAAATTCTTACGATTTCACAGTGTATAAACACTACAGTATATGGATATAGTAACTTGCATCAATCTGTGTGAGAATGTCAATGAATCCACAGCTATTGGCACAGGAGAAACAGAGGGCCTGTAGAACGCCTAACCACTCGGAGCTGAGGGCATTACACCTGGCAGTCAACTCAGCACACAGAATGGAGATCTCATTCAGTCTAAAAAAAACAAAATCTTGTTTCACTGCTCACACTATAAGACTAATCTCAAAATATTTTTTTTTCTTTGGGATACCTAAATCTTATTTAAATCAACTAAATTCATAATTATACACTTATGTATCCATATTTATTTTGTCAACTCATGACTGTTGCTTGAACTCACCTGTCTGTATCTTGTGTGTTACAGATGTGCAGCATAGCGTTACAAACAAAGCTGTAACGGTGGGCGGGGTTCTCTCGCAGGTCATTGATGACGCCATCATCAAGTGGAATCCTTCAAGAAAAATAAACAAGTTCACCAAGTAAGCATGAAAACACATCAGTATTTCTGTCTCTCTCCTCTCTCTCTCTCTGTTTTTCAATTACACATATATATTGAAAATTGAAATAAAACAAATTTAACCTATCACTGGCCTGCATGAACATGTTCACATACCGGGTATTTACAGAGGCAAAGAGCAAATCAAAGTACTGAAGAACTGACGGGAGTTGATTTTGTCGATGTTTATTTATTTTATAATCAATGATATGTTTTTTGCATGACAAGTACACGTATACGTAGTTTCTAATTTGAATTACGCATATTTTTATAATATGAATTTTTGAACTTTTTCGACTAGAATGTCGAGAAACCTCCATATGAATCATGTTAAATAATATTTAAAGATAAAATTAATTCAATCAAAGTATGTATCAGTGGTAGAAATATTTCTCGAAAATTGTATGGATCCAAGCAACATTGAACTATAGTCTCGTTCAACCAAACGCTCGGCTGACACCGTAAATCTCCGACAAGGGTTTACGGAGACAGCCGAGCGTCGAGTTGAACGAGACTATATTGAACTCTGGCGTAGAAATACATACGACTACAAAACATATTTAAATTGTTCGTACCATTTAAAATCTGACTATTTTTAAGGTATTTGTAAATAAGTTTCCTTGAAAAACAATGATTTAGCATATATCACATCGAATTCATCAATTATTTTCAAGAACTAAGTCTTGTCAGGAGCAATGATTTGTGCTGAGGTCCAAACACTGTTTCACTTTCGGTTTGTCCGAGTGACTGCATAGGAGAGTTGATTAAAAATCAACTCCCAAAAACTAAGCTCACACAAAGAAAATACAATCATGAATGTAAATAGACATCAAATTTTTCTAGGAACGACATACTTGATGTTCGTCTGCTGCATGAAGTCCACCATAAAACACGGATCCCAGAGTTTGTTGGAGGCTGAGGGAGTGATGGTGGCATACAGAGTCATCTTCATCTTTCTGTATGGGTTACTGAACATGTCACAAAACTTGTCCTGTGGTACAGAGAGTAAATCAATGTCAAAGTTTGTTTTTTTTTCAGAGAACAAAGATCACATAAATTGCAGAAGATTCCTAATTTAACACAGGAATTAATATCAGCCTAAAATCATAAGGAGTATACTTCGTAGATTTTAGAATGTCAGTTTTATTTTTCAAAGAGTTTTTTATATGAAAAACGAAATTTTGTATTCTAGATATTAAATAATAAACTGCAAAATCATGGAAATCAGTATTGCATAAAACAGGGAATCTGCAGTATCCTATGACTTGTATGCTGCTAAAAGCTTAGAGGCTTACTGATCACAGCAACTACTGTTCTCTTGTCTAAACATGGACTACTGTGGAATCATTAGATTTCATGGTGGCTCAATTTTCCTGGAATTCGTGACTACCTCTCATCCACTAATATACACCCCCACGAACTAATAAACTAGGGCTACTGTAAATTCCTTATATTACGCGAGTACTTATTTCCGCGATCCCACTGTTTTGTATCAAATTGCGAGAATATCAAATTGCGAACGCTGATCATTCATTCACATTTCTTATAGTTCTAAACCCTCAAAATATAATGGCGAGATTTTAAAATCCGCGAGGGGTGCTTCTCGCGATTTTACGCGGATATAAATTCCTCGCGTTTAATTAGGAATTTACAGTATTTAGTCTTTATCTTTTTGTATGTATACGGAAATACACAAAATTACGTCCCCTCGAACCTGTAAAATTTAAGCAATCCACGAAAATTGGCCCCCAGGAATTTTAATGATTTCACAGTATGTTAACAAACTAGTCCATACATGTAAACAGTCTATTTCAGTTTATACAGGTATTTTACATTTATATGGCCCTATGAATGAACAATTTATCTGTACATGCTCTATGTACCGATAACTTTACTCTGTATATGGTCTATGTACATGTACAAACACTGCAGTCGGTATATGGTTTATGAATGAACATGCTTGTGTATACATGTGCTGTATAAGGATCTATGTATAAAGTTTACTGGAAGTAATATATCTATACATGACTGACCTTGAGGTAATTACAGGAGGTGTAGGCGTCATACAGGTAAGCCAAAATACACCTCTCTGAGGATGAACAGTCTGAAGGGTTACAGATCTTTCTGACTACGCTGATCAACCTGTTTCATTAAAAATAAATCTATCATTTCATGTCATATAATTAAGCTTATTATTTAAACTTTTACTACATGTACTTGCTTTCATTGTCATAGGAACTGAAGAAGCATTATTTATAACGGGAATAAAACTTTGTTAACTTGGAATAAAAATTACATTCTTTGAGATCTGAAAATTTTTTTGTTTCAAAAATAGCCACAACAAACATATAAACATAAAATCTCATCAAGAATTGAATTCATTTACCAGTAGCTGTCAGAAAGCCACTGTCAAGATATACGGAAATTTTATTTCCAGTGAACAATTTTTCATGAAACATCATGTTTCCTACATTTATCATCAAGACATGAAAAGTAAAAAAGATGTGCAGTAATGTTATTGGCAGAGAAAGAAAAGGAGAAAATCAGTCAGTTGGGAGTCAACACTGATCTCTAAAATGACCATTTTGAGTTTCAAATCTGCTAAAACAAGATATCTGTGAGGCTGTGAGCCAATGCTCACTAGTGATACCCCCACTCTGATGTGAGTACCCGGTATGCAAAATAAGCAAAGTCGACACTTAACAAAAAGTTGGCATCCGATTGGTACAAAAATATATCCCACAATATGGCCTGCCTAAACAAATAGCGTCTTAAAATTTTAAGCATCTGCGATAAATAGTTGACGAAAATTTGTTCGAAAATTTAGGCTAAAAAATGAACAAAGTCGTCATTTAACAGGAAATTGACGTCCGATAGTTACAAAAATATATCCCACGACATGGCATGCCTATACAAATAGTGTCTTAAAATTTCAAGCATGTGTGATAAATAGTTGCTGAGAAAAATGTGACGAAATTTTTTTGTTACGGACGGAGACAGACAGAAGGAAAGACACACAAGGGAAAAACAGTATACCCCCTTCTCCTTTGGAGCGGGGGTATAATAAGTGTTTTCTGCTAAAAAAAAATTCCCATCTTTAGATCATGAGGGTGATGATTGGATTTAGCAGCCTACCCTTCAAAAGCTACAACAGTGAGCTCTGGGGAGACCAGGAGGTAGGCGTGGTACTTCCTGAAGACGCCCACTATACACAGACACAGGGAGGTGGTGTAGTTGCCCACCAGGCTGGACTTCTGGTCAGTCAGGGCCTCCTCTACATTACTCAGCTCCTTCAACAGCTGTAAAACATCATCATCATCATCATCATCATCATCACATATATTGATGCCCAGTACATTAAAAACAATCAATCAAATTAATTATTTACAGGACCTGGTAAGTATTTACAGTACAAGGTAAACACACATCGAATTATCAAAGTGATATGGCAAAACCATTTTGAATCATCATATATCTGATATACTGTATAAAGGGTTATTTTCGCCCTGTGAAATTTTCACCCTTCAACATTCGCCCAAACACAGTTGTGTTAAAAGATCGATGATATGAGACATTGGAATTCGCTCGGTCTTAAATTGCCCGCTAACAACAAGGGCGAAAGGGGCAAAAATTAAATGGGGGCAAATATTTTCCAGTATATAGTATATGTCTATAACAAGTTTCAAGACTCAGAACTGACTTCCAAGTATAAATTCATTATTTAACTATAAGCCTGTTTGGTCTAATCATGTTTTACTGCAGTATAGCATATCAAAAATCTAAATGTACTACATGAAGCTTGCATTAATCTTCCACATTAACATGGTTACAATACTGTGGTTTCATCAATATTTGATGAATACCAATTTTCATGGATTTCGTTATTACGTTGATCCACGAAATTGAGTGTTCATTGAAGTGCAATTTCTATTAACATTTTGTATTGATAGGGTCATTGGCCACAAATTTACGTATCCTTGAAACTGTGATTTTCATTTTATCCACGAAAATTGATACCCTTGAATATTAATGAAACCACAGTACATGTAGCGTCCCTACTTAAACTTCATACATCCATTAAAAGTTAACACCAATATGAGCCTAACTGCCCCCATCCCCCTTGGTTAGATATATTGTGTCATATAGAATATTAATTCATTAAATGAATGATCCTCTCAAAATGTCAACAGAGATAAAAGAAACATTTACTGTACCTGTACAGAAAAATCCAACAGTCCGTAGATATTCAAAGAATATTCCATCAGGTCAAATAGATATGAGACATTTTCTACCAAAGGGAGGTAAAAGGAATTGCATGTGGTGAAATTCTTTATCTCATCCAAGACTAGATTCCTGCACTGGGCGGTCACAAAGTGCTGGTCATGAAAAGACAACTTCTGAAACTTGTTAAAAATGCCCTCAAACACACTCTCAAAGTTCATGCTGACGTTTGACAGAGAATCACTTGCATCTTTTTCCTTGCGTTTTTTAACCCGACCGAGTTCTCCACTGATGATGTCCACACAGTTCTTCTTGCTGAACATCTTCAAAACTTCTTTGCTGATTTTCTTAACCACGTGCTTGGCATCGTCTCTCGCTTTACCCACACCATATAGGACGACGGTACGCTGGTTACATTCGTGAACAGAGTCTTCGTAAGGAATCGGGAAATGCTGGGCATACAGCATATGTCGTGAGGGCCCCTTGGGCTGCTGCTCCATATTCAGCATATTAGACATGGGATGATGGGTCTCTTTCTCTGACATTACAGATTTCACAGAGGCTGCAGCAAAGAAATATAAGATACTGATGTTAAATGAGAAAAGATTCATGCAATACTTAATAATCAGTTATAAAATGGCCAATAGTTGAATATGCTTTGAGTTGCAAGGCCTGTTCAGCAGAGCCAACACTTGCAAGTAATCGTCTGAATTAAATATCCCTATAACACAAATCTTTGGTCAATGCCCCACTCTGCTAAAGAGGCCCCCCTATGTATTACACCAACCTGGTTCTTCTGGGCTGGTTCTCTGTTCATCTTTTCCAGTCCCAAACAAACTACCGATATCACTCATGTCACGCATATCCATGATGTCCACCTTAAAGTCATCATGGGTCTGAAAGTAGGAAACACACAAAATAATGTTTTGTTTCTTGGGTGCATCAGATCAAATGTTGCCACTCCATTCTGTTGCAATATCAAAAGCTGAATAACTCAACTTTTCAATTTTCAGTTAAGAAATGAAAATAGTTTAATATTCATCTTTCAAACCTTGCAATAAAACCTGCCTATCATGTTGCATTTTGAAACTTCTTACCTAAATACTAAAGATTCATTTATACATGTTCAGAGATTTAAAAATGACCATATTCAATACATGTATGTCCATACTACTGACTCATCTCTTCGCCATTTCTTAACACCAATCTTGAGATATTCTTACCTCATGTTTGACACTCTCGCTCTGGCTCTTGATGCTGGACAAGTCAATACAGTCTGTGGTGGCACTCATCACTAGCGGTGACGACATAAGGTCGCCGCGAGAAATCAGAAAGCACATGTAGGCATCATGGGAAAAAACGTCGTGTCGTATAAGTTCACTGAACAGCTGAATGAGATTGGCAAAAGCCTGTCGGTCAATGTCATTTGGGTTATCATCTGGAAGAATAAATTGAGGGGTAAAGATTAGCTAATTAGTTTACTTCACACTTATTCTGAATAGCAATAAATCAATTTGTAAAAACAATAATTTACTTGCATGAAAATTTATTCAAACAAATCAGTTACTTCAGGATCTCCAAAAAATTATTTTTTATACATGTACTTTTTCAGCACTAAAAATCGCAGGTTTGTTTTGTTTTTAGAGTGGTGAAAATCCAGAATATATCATCTATATTTTTTAATCCAAAATTGTTTTCAATATGTACTTTAATGTAATATGTAATAGAAAGATATGAAATCTTTTTATAAACTCAATAATAATTTGTTTATAGAAATTAACAACTACATAATATGGCCAAATTGCAAAGATCTGCTATCTCTAAAGAAAAGTATGTGACACAGATTCATCAAGTATAGAAATTATTATTTATATAACTCATTTATAATCAATGTTATTCATTAATTACACAAGCTCATTAAGCATTGATCAGAACTAATTAATTGTTAAGTAAGCTAAAATGTAATTCGATTCAAAATACATTACGAAACAATGAGTCAAAGTCAACTGTACAGAAAAACTCATTAAGGAGAAACACAGCTATAGAAAAACCCTGAAAATTTATTATTTACTATAATTTCTTGTAAAATCTTGTGGTTAAAACTAACACTGATATATCAGAATGATGTTGGTTCCCTTTGAGGATAAGAATCACTAAATCTTATAAAGATGTTTTATGATTAGTGTGATTTTTTAAATTTAAATTCCCAAATTTTTAAGGCTCCTCTGCTGTGCTTACCGGTATTTGGGTCTAAAAACTTATCAAATGGTATGTATGATATTCACGTTTGAAATATTTTTACTTATATGAAGCTAGTAAACAATTTTTTAAAACAAAGTCTTGAGACTTCACAACACAAGCTCATATTTGCACAATTCATTACTGGTACATCAACTAAAGCACATTGTCAATATCATAAACATCAACAGACAGGTAGAATTATAACACCGTTAAAATCAAACTTTCTTAAGTGTATGATTAATATACAAATATCAATGGTAAAAGGCTGTCTAGAATCTTCTTGAAAGCCATTTTAGAGTTTAAAAGATTTTATAACCCATCCAATTTTTTATCATTGCTTTTCATTTCTTAACTACCGAAAAATTGATTTCACTCTGCAATCTGGCCAAAATTTTTTAAAACAAAACTTTCCACATACAGATAAAATTCATTATATAAATATATATTTAATGCTGTGAAAAATTGTTAGTGCAGATACTATCCAAAGCTCTGTTATAAAAACTACTAAAGCAAAATAATAAAATAATAAACAATACATGTTCATACATGTATGTTAATTTATATTCATATTTAAGCAAAGACAGAGGAAAAGGGAAAGAACTGCCATATGAAGTTTCCTGAATATCGATAAATGCAATCAAAAAAATTATTTCTTGAATATACATGTATGCAAATGCTCCAATTCACTATTATTCCACATTTCCTTTACAAATTGCTTTCGAATGTAGAATTTCGTGGGTTTTTTCTCTTTAACTCTTGTTACACCTTCTTTAAAAATGAATGATTGTTTAATTTCTGAACTATAGGTGAACATAGTTGGGGAAATTTACATTTACTTGGAACAAACATTATTCACTTTTCAAAATTTCGAAGACACATTGTCGGGGGAAGAACAAAACCTCACCCAAAGAAGGAGCTTGTTCATCCAGATAAGACATCAATATAGCTTGAAAGTAGGGCGTTCCTGATGGAACAAGCGAATCAGAGCCTACTGACTCCTTATCATCAATAGCTGGAGTCTCGCTGAATTTCTGAAGCAAAAATAGGAGGAAATAAAAGAATAAATAAAGCCAAACCAAGCTTTTGTTCTACCGAGCCGTGAGGGTGTCTCACCTATTACCGGAGCCTTATCATCAAGATAACTCATCAGGACCCCCTGAAAGAGAGGCGTCTCATACGACACCAAAACATCGTCCCCTAATCCCCCATCGCACTCCATAGACGAATCAAAGTCCTGCAAAAGTAAAGTCCCAGCAAAACATATCTCTGCTGTATGTGGCTGTAAATGTAACAGCAATGCATGGCCCTGAAACATTATCTTAACAAACAGTTTATTCATGTTGTACAAAACACATTTACTGAGTAGGAAAACTTAATGACAAAATAAACGTACATGTACACAAATACAGTGTTAACTTACTTAACTACATTAAATTTTAAATCATTTTTAAATTCTACGATTACCTGATTTCCTGCATAAAACTGATGCACAATTTTGATAATCAACATTCAACTACTAAACAATGATTATTCTTAGATATTTTTGATATCGGGGTCTAGAAACTCTTTTCAATGTACATTTGCACACATACCTCATTCTTGAGCTCAAACTGCCTCTTCTCCAACAGTTTGGCGACCACAACAGCTCTGTATATCCCACTTCTCCTTGTACTGACCGACCAGTCAATCAGCAGGTGTATGATTGGTTCATCACTGATGAAGGGCTAGAAAAGTGTCCAATCAAATTCAATTGTTTTAAACTTGACATTAATTTTACAAATCAATGTGCAGATTACAGACAAATTTGACTTCACAGTAGGTACATATTTTCCACTTTATTTGAAAAAAGAAAAAAAATAGCTTATTTTGCAAAATAGACCAAAGTGAAAAAATTTCATACAACATCTAAAGTCTTTTAAACTTTTTATTTCAGAATGACTGTGATTCGGTTATCATTAATATACATGTAGTTATTTTATGTATGGGAAACAATCTTTTTTTCACAAATAAAATAGTTGGGTATCAAAAATAAAATGTACCGGTATTTGAAAGAGGACAAAGGGCATAGAGACATTGAAGTGAATTGTGAATACATTACTGTTGAGACAAAGGCAGCTCACCAAACAGAACTGGGAAATATTATCTTTTTCAAGAATAGGCTCAGAGAGAATAAAGTGATACACTAAGGTGAATTTAATTTGAAATAATATGATTAGGTGGTAAATGCTAAAACTTGTCAGTTTATACAGTCATGTATTAAAATTACAAGACAATTCACAATAGGTTACACCAGTCTTTTAATAATTACACACTGGACATTGATTGACAGGAGAGGGGTGACAAGATCTAAGAAAAATTGATCCGATGGATGACAATGGCGAGCAACCCAGCCCCCATCAAAGGGAACTGTTCACAAATTAACATGTCAATCACAGCAAATCTGGTTCAAACTGGTTTGCCACAGCAAAACAAAACACCCCTTTACATCATACAAACGAACACCAGAGACCATTTTTTCTTTTACATATTACATGTATTTTAAGGAAATGCTTGGCAGTGACTTAATTCTCGATACTTGAAAATGGACATGTAAACAAAACCATATGAAAAGTTTTATCAGATTTATTAAAAAGAGTTTATTTGTATATTTGTTTACACAGATGTGGCATGCAGTTCAATACAATGCATCCATCATTGTGAACATCTCATGTCTCATGCTGCCCTCAAATATACATCATTGTGTCCCCTTGTACAAACCCTTCTCTGTGTGTGTGTATATGTGTGATATTTATACATTGTATATAATAAGAGATGATACAGAAATAAGAGGCCCACTCTTAACACATGCCATATGCATTTTCATAACACATTGCAAATATTCAAATCAATTTCCCACGTTATCTCCGAGAGACAACAAAAATACCTACTTTTGGTAATAATTCATCCTCCTAAAATCAAGAGTTAATAAAATCAAATGATAAATAAAAGCCACAATCTTTAAAACTAATTCTATATTTAGTTTTTAATGACTGTAATAATCACTGTAGAGACAGTTAAAGATTTTTTGAAAATACATTCGTACATGTAGTGTAATGAACATTTACAATCAATATATACCACTGTTGAATGTTTTTATAGTACACATAGTTACATGTGTATAGATACACGTACAGTGTACATGTATGAAATTTCAGCAAGATAGCTGGATTCTGTAACAACATGATCAAGGAGGAGAGAATTTCTGATTTAATTACCTTGGCGATTCTTTTTTTTTTTTTTTTTAGAAATTAAAGCCCAATCAAGTAGTAATATCTTTACTTATTTGATAACCCTTTCATAAAAAAAAATATGCAGGGTTTTTACTAATAATAAACAAAGGGAAAAAAACAAACAAACAAAAATGGTTACATCTAATTTCCTACTGAAAAGTTATCTTCTTATTCTACAAACTCAGCATCTACATGTACATATAAGTGTATAACATTCTTCAAACAAACTCTATTAAAAGGTCCGTATCATTTAATAAGCAGCTCTCAGATACTGTTTTTAATCATATCTATTCTAAGACAGCCACTATAAATGTGCTAAAAAAAAAAGATATTAAGCCAGTAGAGCCGGGCTCTGTTGGAGGTGGGTGGGGCAGGGTGTGAGAGGGTGGGGCAAGGTGTGAGAGGGTGGGGCTGGTCTTACCTCAGTGCTATCCTTTGTCTGTGTGGCAGTGAAGATTTTGTGGTACAGTGTGTCCAGAGAATTAGAGATGTCCTCCTTGTCAAAGTTATGCCTGTCCAGAGTGTCTAGGACTTCTAACACCCGGGTAATAGTGTTCCCTGGTATCAAAACGATTCAAATGGTCAATGAACAAACAAATTCTCAGGTCTTGTAAATGTCAATATACACTTTCAACTCTGTTGAATATTATGAATGTTTATATTTATTTACTATCTACAAGTATTTTTAAAACTAACAATTAAAGAGGAAAAAATGAGATCTGATGATATTAGCAATCTTTCTAAAGAAATAAGAGATTTGATATGTTCTCTCTGTATTTACTAACTCAGTACCTTTGGTCGATTGCTGACATTTGTCTGAGGACCACCTGAGTTCCACTGCTCTCCCTCTTTGTCTTACTTGGTTCTCAGCCATACGAATCTGTGCTCGAATCTATTAACAAAAGAGTATCAATTAAATTTATCAATCAAACAGTATTTGGCCTGATTCAAATGTGACCATCCCTAAGAAACTAAACATTAATTAATTTTCTTGCCCTATGTAATATTAATACGAATTCCTAACTGTTCCTGTTACTTTGACGGAGGTAAATACATAAGAACATTTACCTGCATGTTCTGGGGTCCCTGAGGCATGGGCAGACTAGAGGGGGCACAGGGCAGCAGGTCCAGGGGTGACCCACACAGGAAGGAGGAGCTCTTCTCGTCCCCCAGGCTGTTCCAGACCAGAGAGCTGGGACAGAGAAGTGTGATGATCTGGAGGGTGGCACACAGGCTGAGTACTATTCCACGGTGCTGGGGACAGTTGTTGTACTGGGCAAACACAGTAGACAGAGGATTCTGGGTAATTATCTGACTACTGGTCATTCTGGATTAAACAAGATGATATTCAATAGTCTCAGAGGTTACAGATCACATGTAAATACAGGATAATCATATACATTTTCTTGCTGGTTACTTTTTAAATGCTATATTTTATTATGCCATCAATCTACATTATCTTCCTTATCAAGGTTTACCCAGTAGAGCCATTGGTCAACATTGGTGACTCAGTGCGTGGAGGCATGCAGTCTGCTTCATTACATAGCTGGGCTATTTTTTTGGATGAGAAGTGTGCCAGTCTCCTGGACAAGATCACAGATCTTGTTATTTCCTCCATGTACTAAATAAAAAAGCATAAAATGTTTGCGTCATCAAATACATGTAGTTGTAACCTACCCATCATGAATCATTTGACCTTTAATGAATTTTAATACATGAACTAGTATATAACTTAATCAGCTTCCATCTTTAAGGAATAAATCTGCATCAGAATTCACATCAACATATTCATTTCAAAACTTTTTATTTTCCTTTGTACATTTTTTAAAGATTTATGCATACTAACCAGCAATATTTGTGCCATCAAAAGTTTAAAGACTGTATCTTCATTTTGCTTCATTTTTTCTATAAGGTCAATCAGCCAACTTAGGAATTCATGTCTGTCTAAAAGTCCCTCCTATGAACAAAGAAAACATCCTTATACAAACTTTCAATGTACATGTACATGTAAACATTTGTTTTCATGCAGTGAAAATATGTGCAACAAGATATTTTCCCATTCATGTACAGATCGTGCAAACCATGTGAACCTGTATAGATATTATCTATTCAGTCTTATTTTCAGAAATTGATTGAAAAAGAAAAAATTGTAATGACCTTTGTCTAACAGAGTAACAACCTCGTAAAATTTTAAACTTTCATCTGTTTTCAGTGTGACAAATCGAAAACAGGGGAGCAGATGGAAGTTCTAATTTTAATTAGATTGACAAAGTAATAACTGCTATTTACAAGTGTACTGTGTAAAAGTGTACACATGAACTTACATCATACATATGTCTTGCCAGTTTACAGGTGTAGTGCCACTGTTTTAAGGCCTGGTTGGGGTCAGGCTGGGACACAGTAAGAAACCCCGCCGTGGACCCAGGCCCTGAGTGGGGCTCCTGGATTTTCTGGACCTGGTCCCTCATATACTTTGTGATGGCCTGACACCACTCTACAATACACAGAAAATAAAATCATAAAACCGCAGAACATTAACTGGCAAGATTGGAAATATCAGTCAATTTCACCTGTTGCAGTCAAAACATTTCAAATGGGTGGGGACAAATTGACGCGAACGTCCGAGAAAACATTGGATTAAAATTGTAATTATAGGAAGTGTATTTTCAATCCACCTCAGCATTTCTTACTTGATATATAAGTTAAAGCCATCGAAAACATTTTATCTAGTATCAGCAAAGCGATTGAAAAAAATTCTATTTCATCAATAAGTATATTATCAGCAAATATGAGAAGATCCCGATTCAGGAAAGATTATCCTGTTTTATTGTAATGTACTGTAATGTAATGTAATCGTGTTTTACTGATTGTCAGGTCAGTGAATGTTTATGTACCAGTAAATGCATGCTGTAGAGTCTGGAATTTTATAAAATTATATTTGTGATTTAAAAACCAAAGAATAATATTAAACAAAATAAAAAGTCTGGTGTATTTCTCTGTGAAATTAAATTACCCATGGACTGGTCCACCAAATGTCTGCGTTGTTTCATTTTCTCTTGAACAGCCACATTGTAAGCTGCAAACATCTTGATGAACCAGGCAGCCTTTGTCATGGGTACTGCAAACTCACACAGAGTGGAAAACACCTCCTCTTTCTTGTTGAAAGTAGGCACCTATGTGTACATGTATTCATAACATATAAACATTTGTGTACGTTATGACAATAGATATACATTATGTTTAAATAAATATCAATAAAATATGTTTGTTTAAATTATAATTGTAATGACAATAGAATGCTCAAAATGTTACCAGCAGCAATGTATATGAAATACAAAACTAATGACAAAAAAATAAAATTAAATGACCTTTCTTCCAAGAGATGACAGAGGTTTGTTTCCAGCAAGATCTTTAAACCAAGCTCGCATGGCACCTTGATTTTTGGCTGCCTGTTTTATGATGAAAAAAGACATTTATTAAAATACAAGTTATGTTACTAAATCATAATATCGTTAATTTTAGATTTGAGGACACAAATTTGCTAATGAAAACTGAGCTTACCGGCCAAAAAATATCTTTTGTTGGCATTTGCTTCTTCTTTGTTGTGTCTTGCAGGGTATTAATTTCAGTCTTCTTATTGAGAACAGATATGAAGTCTTTCCCAAACTGAAAAAAAAACTCCCTTTACTTGGCACTGCATAGATTTATTCACTTCAAAATATGAATAGAACATCATTTGATAGATATCTGCTTTCAGACATCTACTTTCTTACTGCATTATTTGACAATTTACATACCTTTTCCTGACTGATGTTTTCTCTTCTTGCTGACCCATACTGAAAAGGAAATTTTTAAGCATGATATGAAACTAAACTTTATTTTATCAAAGGGAAACAATATTCAATTAGTACTGAGTAGGAAGATGGAATTTTCAATAATCAATTTAATATTTTAACAGTACACACACAAACAATACAGACCTCATCCCATCCAATAGGTGGGCTGTTATTAAATCCATGTTTCACACTTGTAGCAGTCAACTCATCCTATACACAAAGAATGTTACAAGCATGAAAATAATATCTTGTTTGACAAGTCAGATGGATCAAAATAATGTGTGCATTTCAAATTTAGTTGTCTATATAAACCAGATAATATGCGCTCATAAATGTCAGACCGTTTAACAAAGTAAGTTAGCAAACTGTAAGAAACAAGCATCTTTGATTATGTTTATTAAACAAAACTACATTCTGGGGTACGTGTAGCCGAGAGAAATGTACTAATGTGTTTCGTCACATTGATATATTAATACTAAAAATAATGCATAACATTTACAGAGTCCTCCATAGGTCGATCAAGACATTACATTTATAATGCAAATATTTAACATTAATGCTTTAAAGAAACAATGAGCGTCTCCATCTCCGACCAATGGCGACTACAGTTGAATGTTCGTTAAAAAAAAACACCAACAACAATGGTGGTCATTAGATATCAAGACCCAGGATTATTTTCCAAGTTACCTCTTTTTGTTTTGTATCCTGAGGATAAACATCAGGAGGCCCTAGTCTGGGCTTCTTCAAAGGTCTGTTTTCTTGTGATGGAAATGCAGACATTTTTCAATCCATTTTCACGGTCTTCTAGACGCTTGAATTCAAACGTTTGGATGATCTGCGGTAAAGGCATAGTGTAAAAAGCAGGCAGTTTATGCCAATGGCGTACCATACAATCACCGCCTTAACATATTCATGATCTTATATTGGTATATTCACAAACAACCCACATAAAACGGCGATATTATATTATCTGGTTACAGTTAAATGTTGAATCAAACTTCATCATTTTTTTTTATCTAAAAGGGGGGGGGGGGGGGGGGTCTGGGAAAGGTGGTCCAGATTACCCCTGGAAAACTCAATATAATTAAATTTGTTAAAAGTTACCGAGAATGGGGCTCAGACCCCCCCCCCCCCCTTTTTTGAAAAAAAAAATCCCTATTATTACGGTTTAAATTAGTATTCCGTTAATTCGGGGTTAACAATTGTATGTACTGTATCTCAGGCTTGTCTTATAAATAAATACAAAAGTATTTGTTTAGAAAACTATGATCATGATGATATGGTACTGTACATAGGCGTCGGAACCGGGAGAGGCTGGGGGAGGGGGGTAGCCCCCCCTTTTTTTTAACAAAGTTAGACTTAACCATTAGGTTAAGTCCCCCACCCCCCCCCCCCCCCCCCCCGATTAGGATTTTCATGATTTTGGGAATTAGGATGGGTTTTTGGAGGCTTTTTTTTTGCATTATTTGCATGTCAAGATTTCTGAGGATCAGTCTAGAACTCCCACCCACTTTCAATTTGCTTCCGACGCCACTGCTGTAGAAGGGATTGCAAACTATATCATACACTAAAATTGCTTACATGTTCTTATTACACTTTAAAACATATAACCCACAAGGTCTCGATATATTGTAAAGTATTACATGAATACATACTTTTGTATTCTGTTTTCAAATGATGAAGAGTGTAGTGTCCTTTTAATCCCGTATTATATAAAGTTGATAGTAAAATATACATTTTGTACATCAGGAAGTTTATAGCTAAATTTAA
This sequence comes from Magallana gigas, assembly GCF_963853765.1. Classification (NCBI taxonomy): domain Eukaryota; kingdom Metazoa; phylum Mollusca; class Bivalvia; order Ostreida; family Ostreidae; genus Magallana; species Magallana gigas. The sequence goes on along the minus strand of NC_088860.1, from coordinate 16,402,347 downwards.
GATAAGCCACAGAATTTCATTAAAATTTCTTGAATTACTTTATTTTCTGTTTTCTTTATTTTCATTGCTTTTCTAGCTATATTTAACATCACGATGTACATGCATGTACGTTACCTCACATCTCCAAAAATGTAAGTAAATCATATATATATATTATACAGCCATGAAAAAAATGTTGTTTTTTTTCTTAAATATGAAAATGAAAAACTTGCCTAAACGGTTTATAATTATTACAGTTTATAGCATACTCATTTAGCGAAAACAACACTCGAATATGGCACTAGTACATGTACTTTAAAGTGCTACAGTATTTATGCACTTTCACGCAGAATTCCTTAATTCTTTTTCGTGATTCAAGAAAAAAATATAAAAAAAAAATAAGAAAAAAACAACGACAACAACAAAAACCCGAAAACAAAACTATAAAACCAAAACAAAAACTCAAAAATAAAACCAAAACAAACAGGTAAAAAACAAACATGCATGCATCAAACAAAGGTATATACATTTACTGGTATATCGAACCCCTCCAAGCACGAAGATATAGCTTCAATGTATATATAATTGAAAGGAAATAAAAATATTCTATATACTAGAGTATATATAAATCTTTAATTTAAACTTATGCGTCCGAAGTGCACATAGTGTCTATAGCTACAAGCAAAATGTACTATAAAGAGTAAACTGGTGGGATTTATTTGACTTGTTATAATTAAGATGTGCTGAGAATGTGTTGCATCGTAATCATAACACTTGTGAAGAGCACATTACATTAAGAGGGGATTACAACTGACCAAGGATATTGCCACTGATGATAAACAGTCATAAAGACCTGCGACAATCACAAGACCAAACCCTGAAGATCATCACACTGTAACACTACGGTAATCCCCCACAGATACTTTTTACTTCCTAAATGCACACGCAAAATTGAAAAAATAACACGCAAATGCCACAATGAATAAATAATATCAAGAATTTTATATATAATTCATGCATTATGCAGCGCATGGCTGAAAGAAAGCGAAATTAGGTTGGGTCAAACATTTGAACACATATAAACTTTGTTCCCACCAACAAACAATTAGAGTAGTGGTACATTTTCATAATAATCCTATTTATTTCTGATCCGGGGAACGGAAATATCCTATATATACGCAAACCAATCAAACAGGAGCGGTGTTTTAGTAGTAAAGGTTGGACCTACGTACAGCATTGATAAACGGTGGCTAGTTTAATCGCTGACAGGTGTTTTAATAAGTCGTTGAATTTGGTAAATGTTATTTAGTTGATGGATATGTTTACTTGACCACAACACAATGAACGCGTCCAATAGCTCTGTAACGGAGACGATTTTGCGGAGTGGGTACGATTTGCCGGTGTATGGCCTTGCTAATGGTCAGCTACTGTACATCCATATCCCGGCACTAACATGCATTTCGCTGAGCTTTATCTGTGTAGTTATTGTCCTCACACTGTCATTTCGTCACAAGAGCTACAAGACTTTCTTCCGGTGGACCAGGAGTGAACGCTTCGTGGTGTATCTTGCTCTTTGTGATGGTGGATTTAATCTTGCTCACTTCACGGATCATTTGCACATTGTTATTGTCCGTAACCATGTATATCCCAAAGAATTGTGCGAGTTTTACGGCTTTAACCTGGCGGTGTTTATTAGTGCCCAAAATTTGATGGTCAATATAGTGGCCATCAATGCCTTCGTACTGATTTACTTCAGTAAGCAAATTCCATTTGGCAAAAATGACTATAGGCTTCTTTTGTGGACTTTTGGGGCACCTTTCCTGTTTTCCGCCCTGGCTGGTATCCTAGGACAACTTGGACCAAATGGAACATTGTATGTACATGTACCATATTCTCTCTTTCTCTCTCTCTCTCTCTCTCTCTCAAAATATATTTTAATTTTGATTTCAAGCTTCTATCCGTTTAGAGAGAATAACTTCTACTTTTTAACGTATTGACAACTTTCATTGCAAAGTCTCAGTAAGGATAGAACAAAGTCATAGTCCAGTTGTTTGTGTTGCAGTTGCTACTTTGACGGTGTGAAGGGAACGGTCGCCAACCTTTTCTTCACCACAGTGCCCCTCGCTCTCATCCTCGTGATGAACATCGTACTGTATATCCTCACCTGGATACGGATCCATAAAGAGACCAAACGCCTCCATCTTGGCGACAGTTCCCAACTCATGTCCGCCAACTTCACGGCTGCCAGGAACATGTCTCTTTTTGTCGTGGCGTTCTTCATTCAGTGGTGGGCGATGGCCATATTTGGTGTGTGGGCTTACGTCACGCCGGACAGCGTTCCACAGCTTTTGTTTCATCTGGTGACCACTTTCTCAAACATCGGAGGAATTCTGAACTTGATTGTGTACCTCATCATACGGCAAAGACTGATTCTCAGGAAGCGAAGTCTGAAGCAGCAGAAGAAGTCACAAGGCACCGAAATGTCAGCAATTGCGTCATCCAACACATTTTCTCTGTGATGTGAATATACAGAGCACTGAGTTTTTGTCTTATTCTGTTGAAGTTTTAAAAATTACCACAGAGAACAATATTCAAATGAAACAAAGTCTCAAAATGACACTGAAATGCGCGCAGGTATACGTGATTTTTATTTCACTTGCATGTAGCAATATGGGGCTAGTCCCTCCACGTTTTGGAATTAAATGTGCTATTTATAAAACAAAAATTATTATAAGAAATATAAATGTACAGTACATGTATGTATGTAGATAGAATGTTCTATCGTTAAAATAACAGATGTCCTATGGACCCGGCTGAGCGTAGCCTGGTCACGGTAAGATTATTCTTTTCAGTGTATGTAATATCGCGTCCATCCATATTTAGGAAATATCGTACCAGAGTTTAGGAAAGGAACCATCTCTTGATATGATGTTATAAAAACCCATTTCATTCGTTGACAATACATCAAAATTAATTGCTATCTGTAACCTTTCTTCCTCCGGACAATCAAGTAGAATCACCCGGTGACGAGTGCCTGTTCATTAGAATTTTAGTTTGCTGGTTTTGAATTTAATTAATACAAACACAAATCAAATCATTGTTGTGATCGATCTATTATTACATGTAGCTGTCTCAAAATACATGTTCATATATAATATTATGTACCACGCAAAGACAGTTTCAAATGTTATCCTCCCAAAGGCACTATTTATATGATTGCAAACCTTGTACCTTGAATCTACATGCATTTACGTTTTTTTAATGAAATGCCCATTGTGTATTTTAAACTATATCTGGTAGATAATTTTTGAAATAAATGTGAGCATTCTTCATTCGTGATTATGCGATAGTGATTCATAAATTGTACTTATGTTCTTTTATGCGTTTTGAAATCTATTATCTACATGTTTAAATTGTTCTGTTCTGTTAACTTCGCGATGAATTTTAGACATTATACAACAATGTATTAAGTGTTGAACGAATAAAGCATGTCCGAAAGCATTTAGTTTTATATATTTGTAGATTTATTTTCAGTGAGGAAAAATTGTCTCGTTTACATGTATTTTGTTTCAACGTGTCCATTGGTGTATTTTCGTTTATATTAACTCTTTACACCATCTCTCTCTCTCTCTCTCTCTCTCTCTCTCTCTCTCTCTCTCTCTCTCTCTCTCTCTCTCTCTCTCTCTCTCTCTCTCTCTCTCTCTTATATATGTGTGTGGTTCATTTAGAGAACATTAGGAAATAGAATTCTTATAATAGTATACAATTAAAGCGTTTTATCGATATGTGTAAACGGAAGCTAATAACTTGTATGTATCCTTGTGCTATATCAAATGGTGATGGGTCTTGACAAACACGCACATTGTTAATTTATTCATCGAACATTTCATTGCCTTGGTGTATATGTACTGATGAAAAAATAAAAATACTGACTTTGAAGTTTACCTGAGGTGATTGCTCAAGTGTTACATGTATTTTCTGATCAGAATTAATTCGACGCGCCTTATTGGCGTTAATGGGCGTTCTCTTGTCCTCTGAAACCCCTATGTCTCAAAGTTGATAATATTTTTAATAGGATTTTCTTAAGGAAAAATCTGGTTATTGAACTGAGGAAAATGGCTGGCGGCTGCCAAAGGGTACACCTTTTGCACGGATAACTTATCTTACGTTTTTAAAGCTTGGAAGTTGTTGTTGTCTCCCAGATCAATTGAACATATATCAGAGATGTGCATATTACTTGGATTTGGATTTTGGATAATTTGTGGGGGAAAAAATACTTGTTGAACTTCGTCAATGTTCGTATAATATTGCATATACTGGTAGAATACCCCTATTGTATGGATAACCCATACAGTTTTCAAGATAAGAAGTTGTTGTTTTGCAGATCAATTGTACATATATCAGAGATGTGCATATTAATTAGATTTTTATATTTGATAATTAATGATAATTAATGAAAAACACCACATGTTGAACTTATTTATTTATTTTTTTTTTTTTGCTCAATATTGCATATAGAGTGCCCATTTCTCTGGATAGGGAGTGTTTATCAATTCAGGGTTGACAAATAGATGATGGAAACTGTTCACTCAAACGAAAACCCGGTTTGCGGTCATTTTGACAACTTTTCTCATGTTTTATTGGGGGGAATTAAAGCTAGTTCAAATGAAGCACCATGCCTCCTTAAAAAAGGGGCTTCTTTATTAATACCTTCGATATGGGCAATTAGTTTAAGTATAACGTACTGTAAGTTTGTCTTAGCAACCTGAATTATTGGGTTTGGGAAGAAACATTACCAAAATCTTTCTGGTTTTAGTCGAGATCCTTGCTTTTGGGTGCTTTCATTACGTTTTAAAGTAATGAACTTAAAATGTTTTCAAATTGTATATGTATACATGTAACGGTCAAACCAATAGGAATTTGCATGTGCGCCACCTCATTCGTCCACATTCTTTCTTTTGTATAATTCTTAAAAAAGATCCCAAGAACCGTGTATATATAAAACCCCAAGAATTTACATGAAAATTCTACAAGCATTAACTGTACATAGATGAACGTTAAATGAAACCGTGACTTCAACTGGAGACTAATTATAGGGTGTCTAGAACATTGTTCAAATTTTATGGAAACTAAAAAGAATATGTTATTTATCACAATGGCTTTAAAATTTTTAATTATTAAATGAAATTATTATTAAATTGTTTCAAAAATTTCAAAAGCATGACATATTGATTCTATATAAGTCGTATTTAATTATACAAACAGAACATTGTACTCTATTGATGCATTTCAAGACTTAAGCTCAGAGCTAGTGATTGAAGTTGGCTCATTCATCAATAAGGAGATTAAATTCTCTGTGATTTTTGTAAATTGGTGGAGAATATAATTACCTCGTTTCAAGTAATGTTCAAATATATACCGAACAAAGCGGTAACGATGCCGTTAAACCGAACCCGATCTGAATTATTAATGCCAAAATGTTTCTTATAATGAAGTTAATTCGCGCGCGTTATCCAACTATTTTCCACCAATATTACAGTTTCGGCAATAAACTTTTCCCCTCGATTTTTTTCAATTATATACTCCGGTAAAGAATGTCTCACCAAATAATTAACAAACAATATCATGCTCGGCTTTATTTGATTGTTACTGTCATTCTTTTCCGATAACCAGAGCCTTCCATTCATTCCCATTCCGTTTCATCCGGACAAAGTGTCGTCTGCTTTTTTCGTACCAGTGCAGGGATGAATATTGTTCCGGCAGTTGCAGGTAAGCCCATAAATTCCAAATATCCTATGTTAATGTATAAACTTTGTTTAAATGTCAATAGTACGAAATTAAGTTAACAAACAATAGCATTTTGAACATGTAAATCATGCGTGAATCAATCGATTTTCGAGATCATGTCATCCTAGAGGACATTTTGTACATTAAAATTTATATAGGTATATAAAATAAGAAAAGATTTATTTATATGTGAATCGCATGATCATGCAGTATTTAAATAAGTAACCGAGTTTGTTTTATTGTTCTGGTAAAAACAACAAACAAAAAAGCGCACCCTATTGTATAGAATGCTCTCATGCATTACCCCGGTTTCGTACGACAGTAATCATGTCACGTCTAATACACTAACTGAAAGGAACTCACCAAGTAAATGTGTTCTGGATTATAAGGTTTTGTCGGGAACACATAGGGAGGCAGACACTGCAACTCATATATAATTAACCGTCCACTGTTAAACAAAAACATAACTATTGCATTCATATAGACAACTTCTGAAAATAAATTTTAGATGAAGAAATTCTAAGTTATGAGAACAAAATCGATCTTGATTTGTTTTATAAAAATAATATTTTTAAAAAATGGTTGTAGTAATTCAATTGTGACGTATTTTTTATCACTATTATCATTTTCGTCATCGTTAGTAAATCATTGACCAGAAAGAGTACAATGAATGAGTCAGCTGATGACACATGTATTTTTTTTTTGGCGCATTCGTTTTATCATTGTTTCTGTGCTATATATGGTTTATAGCTTTAGTAGAATAGACCCAGAAACAGCGTAATTTTGAAGAGGACAAATAACCACGGTAAACAGTTGAATAGATTTTATGTCTTCCTCCATCTCTGATTCAAAGTCCATCCGCAATTCTCGGTGGTACTCTCTCACAGACTGCATAAACTCTCCGGAGAATATCGTTCCACTTTCGAGTTATCATTTTATAGCATGTATTATTGCGAATGACATAAAAACGATTTCCCACCAAATGCATTTTGGTGCAAAGGAATTCAGTTCATGCACAATCAATCTATGCATCAGCTGAGTTTTTGCTCGTTTCAATCTATTTATATCAGCATTGGTCAAAATTTATAGCTGTTATTTGCAAAATTCAATATGGTTTGTGTGGAAAGTTGCAGAAATGTTCCTCATTTGTAAATTGAAATTATGAATTTGTCGACATCAAATGGTACTGTTTCAAAGTAATATGTTGAAATGCAACATCATATTGTCGGATTTTGTTTTAATTTTCCAATTGTTTTTCTTCATTATTGCACGGTTGGTTGTCCTTTGTTATCTAACAATGTTTAATATAATACATCTTACCATCCTCAATACACAAGTTCGGTCGAATAATTTCGCGATGAGTTTTATATGGTGGCAAATATTTGTTTACCGAGCACTTATCGTTCTATTTTCACACTTTTAGACACTTTAATTTTAAGTGTTGGTTCTATACACCCGTCGACAATGCATCGCAAACAACATTGATGGATTGGCGCCTAAATTTTATTTGAATCTGACGTCATCTTTTCAGCGACAATCTTTTCTTTGTCTCTGTTTTACATATCAAATATTAATCTAGCACTATTTCTCCAAAATTCAATAATGATTTTTGGGAGTTGATTTTTAATCAACTCTCCTATGCAGTCACGCGGACAAATCGAAAGTGAAACAGTGTTTGGACCTCAGCACAAATTATTGCTCCTGACAAGACTTAGTTCTTGAAAATCATTGATGAATTCGATGTAATGTATGCTAAAGCATTGTTTTTCAAGGAAACTTATTTACAAATACCTTAAAAATAGTCAGATTTTAAATGGTACGAACAATTTAAATATTTTTTGTAGTCGTATGTATTCCTACGCTAGAGTTCAATATAGTCTCGTTCAACTGGACGCTCGGCTGTCTCCGTAAACCCTTGTCGGAGATTAACGGTGTCAGCCGAGCGTTTGGTTGAACGAGACTAGAGTTCAAAATTGCTTGGATCCATACAATTTTCGAGAAATATTTTTACCACTGATACATAGTTTGATTGAATTAAATATTATTTAACATGATTCATATGGAGGTTTCTCGACATTCTAATCGAAAAAGTTAAAAAATTCATATTATAAAAAATGCGTAATTCAAATTAGAAACTACATACATGTACTTGTCATGCAAAATAACATATCATTGATTTTAAAATAAATAAACATCGACAAAATCAACTCCCATCAGTTCTTCAGTACTTTGATTTATAATGTATTGTTATTCAAATTTTTCAGAAGAGGTAAGATTTTTTTTGTTTATACGTGTACGTTTAGTACGAACACGGATATAGCGAATTCTCGGATATAGCGAAGTTTTTTTGAGTCCCCGGTAAAATTCTTAACAAATCTTTGCAAAATTTTACGGTTATAACGAATTCGGATATAACGAATTTACTGATATAGCGAACTGATTTTGAGTCACATAGAGGTAAATAATAACGAAATTCAACACTTTTATAACGAAATTCTTTACAGTTCAAAAAAGTCTGTACTACCATTTACCATAATTATTTGAATGAACTTAGTTTCATATAAATATTTTGACTCACAATCCGATTATTAAAGATATCAAAGAAATGTATTTTTATTCTAAGCCTTATTTAGCAAACATTGTAATCTGGTGAAAGAAAATATGTATATAGTGAATTCGCTATAGTTCATGATTATTACGAATTCGTTATACGTATATAGCGAAGTAAATTCATTGGTCCCCAGGACTTCGCTATAACCGAGTTTTACTGTATATTAATACTTTTTTATTGATATTGGTTTTATCTTTTTTAACCACATTCTCTACACACTTGATGTACACAGCTGCATGGGCATTCTGTTGTCTTTTTGCCATTTCGCCATGCGCGGAAGATGAATAATTCTCTCTCTCTCTCTCTCTCTCTCTCTCTCTCTCTCTCTCTCTCTCTCTCTCTCTCAAACATAGGATTTTGACCTCTAGATTTTCACGCTAGAGCAAATAAGGGAGATCGACTTTCTTGGGCTGTACTGTAATGACCAAGGATAAGTCTCGCCACACTAATTACCGCCGTATATTAGTGTGTAATTGTTTCTGCTAATATATAATTAACCGCCGCGAAATTACTAGAATATGTGGAAAAAGCGCGCGTGATTTGTGGTCGAGTCCGGTGATTTAGAAACGTACTAGTTCTTCATAAACTTGCCTATCATTAACTTAATTGTTTTAAACGTCTCTGCAATTTCTCTATCCCTCTCCAGTTTAATCTGTAGTGAACTTTCAACAGGATGATTTTTAATTACTGCAGTGCGAGAGATGGCAGATGTTTACATGTACACCAATTAAAAAGGGAGACAAATCCAAGTATTCGCCATACACTTTGCACACACAAACATATATATATATATATATATATATATATATATATATATATATATATATATATATATATATATATATATATATATATATATATATATATATATATATATTATATTACAGTACTGTGCAATTCACATCTTAAGAAAATAAACACATCATGCTTCTTGAAAGAAATTTTATAAAAACGTATTTGCATGGAGAGGCCATATATAGATACACAGTAGATTTATAATATAAGCATAGGAACTAGCATATTTTTCTTTTAAATGTGCCATTCTAAGAATCACAAACCCAATATCTGATCTATCAAAAATAATATGGAAATGACTAAATAACGCCATTGTGGATTTTTTTCCCGCAAAAAACATAAACTGTCACAATATCAGTAATAGAGCAATAACCTATAATAGTTGGGTTGATTTTGCTTACTTGGAAAGCTTTGCAATAATACACATACATTCTACAATCTGCAAGATAAACGTCAATTAGCCGATACATGCAGATACTGGTCATTTACTTTTTTACGTTGTTACAGCTCTGTACCCTAACAGATGTAACACAAAAAATCCTAAATCTGATACAGTAATTGCCAACTGATCAATTAAATATGACCAATCATAACCTTACAGACCCGCACATAGATAGTAATACTTGTTTTCTGAACCGACTGTTGCAAAACGATCAATCCGTCGGTGTCATTGAGACTAGCAGTTTCCCTTCACACCGTTCTACCCTCGGCTAAGATAAATATCTTTGTATAAACTCACTCCTCCTTTCGTATAAAAGACGCAGTTTTATATGACCGTCAAGTCTTTGTCCGACGTCCTTTATATATGAAAATCATTTTTTCCATCTGCCGCTTGCTTGCGCACATAGGCGGTGTCTTTCGGTGGGACAGTTTTGTTGTCACCGTCTGCATTGCCTCGCGTGTTGGTTACAGATGTCATGGGCGTACTTTTTTCTTCCTCAATTGCCAGTAAGTATTCATGCCAGGGTAATTTAGTGTAGCTAGTGCCAGACAGGCAGACTTCGCGAGAGTGGATAAGACTTGGGTTAAGATTTTAGCGTACACTGCAATTAGTATCTGCATCATGCAAAACCTGTTCGGACACTTTAAGGGTATTCGCCCCTAAATAAAAGTGAGTATTGAAACTCGAATTTTTCCATCATCTCATTTTCATTGACCATCGTTGTAGTCAAATCATAGCACAACATCATGTGTATAGACATTCTTATTTTGAGTTCGGCAAACTTTTTTAAAACAATATTTTTGTACTTAATGATTAAGCTAAACAGTTTGTTAATTTAAAAACATCGTTGAGATTAATTTAGGATTATAGGGATATCAATAACATCCTTGGCATTTTATATATATGTTACAGTGCAGCGAGTCACGTACAATTTTTGGACTTATATTTCATGTATCATTAGATGTATGATACAGATATGCATATGCATCACAAAATCACACTCTCTGCAGTTGGGAATAAAATGGAGTATTATTCATTTATTTCTTCAAATCAAAACCTGAAATATAAGTTTATCTTACTGTTTTAAAAGGTATTTAAATCTACAATGCAGCAGTACCTACCCAAACCCTTACGTACCACAGTTAAACTTACATCTTTTAACAAAATTTTCAGGTGGAACTTAATCTTAAATAACGATTTTAAAAGACATATAGGTATAAGGTATATGGCTCACCTGAGCCGAAGGCTCAAGTGAGCTTTCCTGATCAAAATTTGTTTGTTGTCTGTCGTCGTAAACTTTTCACGTTTTCTCCTCTTCTCCTCCAGAACCACTGGGCCAGTTTCAACCAAACTTGCCGAAAAGCATCAGTGAGTGTAGGGAATTCAAGTTTGATTGAATGAAGGGTCACGCCCTCTTTAAAGGGAAGATGATTTAGAATTATTACAAATTTGTTAGCATTATTAAAAAATCTTAAAAACCATTTTGCCAGATAAACGGAAACTCGTGTGGAAGCAACTTCGGGTAGTGTAGATTCAAGTTTATTCAAATCATGATTCAAAGAGAGAAAACCTTTAAATAACTTCTGGAAAAGGAAAAAAAGAAAGATAAAAAGCTGAAACGTGTGAAACCACAGATTAAAGTTTGATCACATCCTAATTCCTAGTCCTAATTCCCTGGAGAAAAGCAGGGCCACAAAGGGGGAATTTTAAGATATAAATTAAGAAAAAAAACCTCACATATACTGAAATAACAAAAAGGGCTTGATATTAAGCATAAAAATGTGTGGATGAAAATTGGAAGATTTTGTGCAAGATCTACTGTACTAAATAGTCAAGATATTTTGAATGTGATACTTATTTGATCATAATTATGGCTATTGTTTCTCAGGTAAGCGATGTGGTTATTGGGCCGTTTGCTTACTTTTTTCGAAAATTATCAAACAATTTTTTTTTATAAAGAATTTATAGATAATGTCTCGTGACATTTTGGTGCATTGTTGAACACCATTTCGTGCATTTTTGGAACGTAAATACTCCTTTTAATAATCAGAATGCCTTCATAGTTCATTGCCTACAGAAAAGGTATTAAAATTAATGTCGAACAATTTGCTCGCCTTTGAAATACAATTTTTCTTTCAGAAACAGTAAAATTGATTTTAATTAACTTTCGACATTTACTTACAATAAGTTATTCATGTGTATTCTGTACGAATACCTTTTATAAATTTGAACAGTACGTTATTTTGGAGAACATGTCTAGCTTTGATTCGAAAGCAGAACGCCGAAACTCAAGCAAGAGTAGCTTTCGCTCGTCAAGCATGAGTGAAATTGGTGATTGTGACAAAATGAAACGAGATCCTGTACAGGAATTAGCACGATAACGCACCCTCTTACTGTTCATTTGCACTGAGCGCATGCAATTATTGAAAGAACATCGAATTTGGAAAGTCCCCCCCCCCCCCCCCAAAAAAAAAAACAAAACAAAAAAACCCATCCCCAACCACTCGATAGGCGTGACCACAAATATTATATGCATGTATGAACAATGTGATAGTGAATTAATGGTTTAGACGCCTGGCTGAGTTTAGTGTTTTTGTGATCATGATGGTCACGCCTTCAAGATTTTGATGCAGTTTGTTCCTTACATCAGACAACTGTTTTAAGAGCTTTCAGATTGTAAGCATATCTCTATCATTTCGTCATCACAGGCTCTAGTAAGTACAGTTGCCATGTTTCTAAATTGTAATAATATGATTAATTATCCGTTCGAAGGCCAAGTTCAGAGATTTTGAAAATTTGTCATTTGAAGAGTATAGGGAATCGTGTAAAACCCCATGTCTATGAGTCTCTTGACGAATTAATTTTACTATCAACAACCACTTCTTACGAATCATTTAAGAATTAAAATGCTTTCTTTGGTGGATCATTCGAGCTATGAAGGTACATGTAGCTAAAATTGCTCACGCGGGTTTTGTATATTTTTCCTGCAATGTTAGCTATACATTCATACTCACATAAAACATGAAAGAAAGCATATGACTGTTTATATTTGCATCTACCTTTAAATCATTTAATCAATTATCCATAAAAAGTGAGTAAAAGAACGTAACTTTTTATTTTCGATGAAAACGCTACACAAAGCATATGTGAAGGTAACCATGGTAACTACAGATACCCGGAAGTCTGAGGTCAGTCCGTGCAAGGCTTTGGAGTTCATCATTTAGTTTCAATCTACCAAAAAATAACTTAAAGTCAACATCAAAATTATTAAGAAGACATCAATGAACGACGTAAAAATCATTTATTATAACTACTATACATATAAATAAGTTGTCATTTGAAAATCTATAGAATAATTCCAAAAGCAGTTTAGAATGCGTATATATTCTTACACCGACAGAAGGGTCATTTCACCGGATCTTCTGTCTTGACATTTATGTATACGAATTACAATCGATAATCGTAAGAAATAGAGGCAAAACATTAGTGGATGTAAATATATCAAAAATGTCCTGATATTCCTCCCTGGGGGCAACTTTTTTCTATTTCTCATTTTTACGGAAAGGTTTTAAGGCAGCAGTGTCAGTTAAAACTGTGCTACTACAGGCGTAGGCAAGATACAGATCCTCGATTACAAGCAAATTGCCGTGAGAGCGAAACCAAGGTCAAAGCATTGGTCTCGATGTGAGTTAAACATTCTCAAATATGACGTCAAACAATACTTTAATCTAGCCAATACCAAGAATGTCAATTCTTATAGAACATGAGCGCATCTAGATGTGAGAGGCCGGGGAAGGGAGGGGGGGGGCAGATCCTCTCCTGGAAAATTCACACTTATGAGTTAATTTATCTAGATCGGCACAGTTCCAGTTGATTATAAATGACCTTATACTAGTTATAGTAAATCACTTCCATTCGGTCAAGTAAAAGCAGACGCGGATCCAGAATTTTTTTCCCCGGGGGGGGGGGGGGCGAACCTTTTCACAATAATATAATAACAGTCAACTCATTTTTCTTATAAATCGTTATATTGTATTTACTTATCTTTGCAAATTCCAGGGGGGTCCGGATCCCGACCCAACCCCCTTAAATCCGCGCATGTTAAGCCGTCCACGTGTAAAAAAAGGCTTCAGAGACTGAAAAGCGTCGCGGATGGATAGTTACATTTCTGACTGCTTTCCTCAAACGTGCAGTTATTAATTAAGGTAATACTATATTAATAACTGTGTAAAATATGAATAAAACCAACAGAGGGAGTAGGGCTCCTTCTTGTTGTAACTGTATTTTCTGATAAAGACTCTACGATTGGTAAAGCTGTTGCACAACTACATATAATGCATGTATAAGTACTTATTTAGTCAGTTTTATTTCCTCTGAGATAGTACTTTACTACTGTACTAAGTAGACAAATGATTCTCCCAAAAGCAGTAAGTTCAATGTCTGGGATTGAAACTCTGCATACCGTTATTAACCATAGGTTGCCCTCCAGGGTGTTTTAAATTATCTGATGAGCAATCTAAGAACATATTAAGCAAATCCAACCCCATAAATTAATTATACTTGCTGCAAGTTTTATCATATGTCTTGTTTTGTGCTTAGTCAGAATAGAGAAAAGGGGGATATTTCATCAATAAAAACCCGGAGAAAAGAGCTCGTAAGTCTTTTTTTCCCTTTTTTACGTTCTTTCTTTCATTGATATATTGTTTAAGTATTATCAGTAATACATATGAAATTCATCTTGGAACATCAATTTAAATGAACATAATAATACTGGTATTGTTTTATTGTTTTCATTTATTCCTTTGGTCCTTGGCTTTTATCGGTGAAGAGTTTTTTCACATTAAAATTGCTAAGATATTGTGAAAATAAAAAAAAGGCCGAATAGTTTAGTTTAGTTTAGTTTGAATAGCAGGTGTGCATTAAAAACAACTTACAGAAATACAATGTGATGCAGTGTATCAGAATGTACGCTGGAGGCTTTCAGGCACGTGTGTCGGATAATTTTATAAGTCATGCCAGTACCGCAGTCCCTAAAAAACCCAGTTAGCATGACAATTGGATTACATACCACATTCGTCAAATTTGTGTTCGTTTGTAGAATAAAAACAATTACAACAGGACCGAAAGTAATAGTGACTTTGATGCATAGCTTTCCTAGAACGGCTAAAAGTTAGCGAAACCCCCATGGCGATTGAGTTTACCGTCATGCTGTACGCCGAGAGAGCATTGGAGGGGAATCATTGGGAAGAGCGCTCTATGGCGCGGAAACAAAACTGCCTTCTGGTGTGTCTTGGAGATATTTTTATTGGTAGAGTAAACAAAGTTCCAGGAGAGGGTCCATAAAGATCATGGGTTTTTCAACACTTGCAAATATTGCTTTTCTTGAGAGTTCTTTAGTGCTTAACTTGTTCTGTTTCCCCAAACATCATAATCGCACTCTCACTATTTTGTCGGAAACACTAGTTTGTCTTACAAAAAATATTTTTTCATAATTCAATTTAAATATAAATCACAAGTATTTGATTATGCTCATATACTTCATTCAAAACCGAATAAAATACAAATTAATATTGCCTTATGCGGTGCATTTTTATTGTTCTTTTATACATTATAACTTCTTTACTATTTTCCGAAGTAAAAACCGCCTGTACAATAAAAGATATAAAACAATTTTTTGAACTTTTTGTAATACACACAAACTCACATATACCAAAAACTTGCACATATTAACGTACAAATTTATAATGATTGAATTAAAGGGAAAACCCATGATTAATGAATAAATTATTAATCTGCCTACAGAAGGAGGTTTGCATTATACATGTACTATAAATATCTTGGCATATTTGAACAACGATAAAATCTTTATAAAAACAGCTAACGAGTGACTACCATCTTATCGATTTTAACTGGATTTCATGTGCATCGTTTGGAAATTGCATAGACAATTCAAGATGTAAATTTTATAGTTTTGTCGCAAAAATCGCATTTAAAAAGAGAAGAAAGCCTGGGATCGGCACTTAACATTCTTTCACTGCAAATTTGGAATGGATCAATTTTCAATTGTCCGCCAAATAAATGTATGCGAGTGAAAAAGTCCTGGGGGCTAGAAATCAATGGAACTCGGTGTTAATAAGATCTACAAATTGTTTAAACGTGCAAAACAATACATGGACCAATACAATGATAGAGTTATCAGAATCCGGGCAGGTCTTAACCAGCTTCCATCCATACACTACTGCTTTGGCCTTCCGGTGCTGATCTCAAAAGCAAATGTTACAACCACTGCAAACATCACTCAACTACTACTCTCAGGTCTCCGTGTAAAAGGGATTTTTAAAATTTGATTTTTTGTTGGGGTCCCTTCAGAACATACATATAACGCCGAAAGTGAAGAGAATCTTCGATTATTATTTTTTTGGTGTGTGCGAAGCAGTATCCTGGTATTGGAATGGTGTTTACGTACAACGTGTATCTCCACGCATTCACATGCATTATGTGAGGCCCTAAGACGAGCCGAAGAATTTCATTAATTAAGTTTGGAAAGTTACAAAAGCATGTCCAGGATTAAGCAAAGAAGTACGCTTGTTATCGTAGTATTTATAAAGTGGAAAACAGGAACTTCTGAAAATGCCTAACAAAAATGGCTTGGCGCTTGGCCTTTGAAATGTCTGTTTTTGGGGGTTATAAAGATAGAAAATCTAACAGGATTAATGGAATGTTTGATATTTTGTTTCCAGTGGGACAAGCAATCAAGAAGTTAAAGCTTCGGAAATCTTCCCCCGGGAGAGCTCGAATTCCACCACGGGGATCTGTGAGAAAGAGGTTACAGTCAAGTCAGTCATTCATGTCTACTGGAGGTAAGAGAGAGAGAGAGAGAGAGAGAGAGAGAGAGAGAGAGAGAGAGAGAGAGAGAGAGAGAGAGAGAGTTTCCTCATCCAAAGAACGACCGATGATTTATTTATGGATTGAGTTCCGGGCTTATAATTTTAAATCGTCTCTACCATACATTAGAACGTCTTGATTATGCCATATTGATAAATCAATGCCGTTATTCCTTAATCCCGCTATGTAAAGTCTGATATTTGCAAAACAGTTTCCGGTAGTGGAATCGGCTTTTTCATACAACATTGATGGAGTATGCAATGAAATTGTCAGCGCAAAAATGATTTTTTTCCTGGCTCTGTAAATTTGTCGTCGCTTCTCTACTGAATGAGATGAAACTAAGTACAGTCACTCAATTCAATGTTTCCGTATTTATAGAAAAAATAGTTAAAGTAGAAAAAAGGAAATCTATTTTTAAAAACCTCAGTAAGAAAAAACACAACCTGATAACACAAGAACATGCTTTTTAAAGGTTCCTAAGGGTTGAGTGTATCGCGTTTACAAGTTGTTGTAACGGATTCAGATTAAAAATAAAGAAGCTTTGAGGTTTTACGTCATACCGTATATTCACTCAATGGAGAGCTCGAACAGATGGAAAGGCGAACATACACCGAGTTTGCAATATGTCAGCTCTTACTTAAGAACTAATACACAATGAACGACAAAGACTTTTCGCAATGTTATAATAATATTGAGTATTCTTTTTCAACAAATCTATTTAATGGGTACCAAAGGAACGCAAACGAGTGTGATAAAACTAGAATTCACAGCTTAAGTATCTTTGCAAAAGTGCAAATGTGGCTCCTGTGGCATAAAATAAAAGATAAACTCAAGCAATCAAAGCACATTTGGAAAATAAAAGGATAGAAGCAAGTGTTTATTAGCCGAGTGTTTTGCCTCTGTTGTAAAACGGTAAAAACAATAACGGGCACTTTTCGGTGTACAGTGCGCGCAGACGGATGAAAGCACTGTTTTGTTTGCTAGGTCTTACAGATCCATTCTGCTTATTGTAAATTTTATCACACTGAGGCATTCCTTTGATATGTCGTACAACAGGGTCCAGATACTGACAAGAAACTATCTGTAAAGAGCACATTGGATCTTCGTATAAATCTCTGTGAGCATCTCTAGGAAAGGTTCAAATTCAGTTGTACAGAGAACGTGTTAAATTCTTTGTATGAAATTCATTAGAGTCGATAAAAGTTAATATAAATGCAAAGATCTGAAGTCCCTGAATTTTGAAGCTGTATGATTATTTGTTTAAAAAAAAACATGCCTTGGATGTAAATGAATGTTGTCAAAATAATGAAAGTTTAAAAAAATTATACGATTCTAAAGTGCATTTTTGGTAAAAGTCAACAAAAGTCGGGGGAAAATAAAGAAGAAATTATGGGGGTCCACAATATAAAGAAATAGCTCATGTGTGAATTGATTGAGTTCGACCTTTTTTTTTTTTGTTAGACTAAATATTTGCAAATAGGAAAACTTACTTATGGTTTTATTTAGACACATGTATAGAACAAACGGTTATGTAGAATGGAGGTCGTCCTTGTTTACAAAACACTGAGATGTGTTTTCTTTAGTGTTTCTTTTTATCAATTTGCAGTTGACTTCTTCCATTTCTTATACTTCATTATTATGTTTGACTCAATATGTTTTATGCACATCAAATCGGACTACGTGCAGGTTTAACTCGACACAATATGGTCTAATTTTACATCCGTTTTATGGAAGGTTTGTTCTCCATTCTACAACTACGAAAAATAGGCATTCTGGATTGCTCATGGTGATTTGAATTAAATTGGTTTGTATTATGAAAATAATGATAGAAATATCAGTGTTTCAAATAATTATACAAATGCATGGTGAGTATTGGAATGCAACAACTAATGACTGTAAAATATTAGATAGAGACAGGCAATTTATTTAGTGATCATTCGAATTACAGTTTATATTCGTAATATGCATCATATTGACAATTAACTTTTCTCTCTACTTTTGCAAACTGAGCTAAAACGGGTCAAATCGACGCTTTATAGCGCCATGCTTTGGAGTTCTTCTTTAATTGTGTATCGAGTTTACCGACTCGTAAAATAGGGTGTTATGGATCAATTGCTGAAAGTTGATAATTCCAGAAATCGATCACATTTTGACCGAATATAACAATGCAGTTCGTATTAATACCGTGGCATTGAGAAGTGAAATGCAGGAAAGTCGATACATTACCTTTACACACCTGGGTTATGTAGAATGTTGAATGATAATTGCTTTTTACATGTGATGCATGGTTTAACTAATTGTTCAAAGTTGATACCCAGAAGTTAAACAGTCCTCCAAAATCTAATATGCATTTTGAATCTGTGATATTGGACCATTATTAAACAATTGAGAGGATTTAAATTCCACTGAATGCTAAAGGTTATATGTAGTTGCACTGTGCTGAGGTGTTTTATTATATATAGATGTAAAGTAGAAAGTTGTGTTATTGTTGTGTTAGTGTTGTGTTTTAAACCACCAGAAATTTAATTTTTCTGATACCAGAAATTATAAAGTTTGATATTTTGTCATATTAATTCATTAAAAAAAAATGGTTCTTTTTTATACCACAAGTAATTTAATTTTTCTGATGCCAGAAATTCTGAAGGCCTTCATAGAAATAAAAAGATTCGATATTTTGTCATATTAATCTATATAAAACAATGGTTCCTTTTGGTACCACCAGATATGTTATTTTTCTGATAAAGAAAGGTTTTAAATAAAACATTTGCAATCCCAAATGATGGGTCATTTCGAAAGATATAAGTAGGCATTGCATGTAAACTGTATGATGTTAAAGTCAATTTTCTTTACGTGTTACGTTTATTGCTGTTAGCATAATGCCAATTAAATCAAGTCGACATAACGCTTATTTATCATGAAAAGTTACCATTGCACATCTACTGGATAGGTCGTAACAATTTCATCACTGTAGGCGATGCACCTCCTGCTTGTATATAGAAACGGAATGGTAGTTCTGTATTCAAAATACCAACAGCTTTGCCTAACTGTACAGGTCAAATCGGGGAACCGAATAATATGAGTGCCATACAGGCGTAAGTTCATCGCAAGCAAACAACTTGTATACATGCATGTTGCACACCTAAACTCAAAGTACGTTCATAGAAAACCTGTTGAGGAGCTTAGTAGCAGGAGATAGGGAAAAGCATGGCTCAGATATATATCCTATTTCCCTACACGCAAAATGCTGGGGCGTGTGAGAATGAAAAAGTGCATCGATGATGTCTATCTTCTCATGCAAACGTGCCATTAGACATATGGCTGTCTTACAACACAAAAGCATCGCGATGCTGACTGATTGAACAACTATAGCGACCCTGCGTGTCCTTCGCCGCCTGGTAGAGCAAGCTGATGAAAAATTCTGTTTATGCCTCATATGTGATTATTGAGGACACGCGTAATTCCTTTATATTCATGGGATCTCTATTCATCTACATTGTCAAAGGGGCAATCTCTTGGGACGGGAGGCTATGAATCAACTAGCTACGTATTCTCATGAGAATAGGCCGGATAAGCAACTAAAAGAAGTTTTTCAAAATAATAAATAGGTTATTATATGTAATCATTTTTATGCTTCATGTTGAATGCCGAATCATACATGCATTTTGTTTTTTAACATTGACATGTAGATTATCAATTATAACCCACTTGCTTGCTCCATCATCCACAATAATGATATTAGTAATACATGACTTTGTCGACATTCCTATCTTATATGTAGCAAAATCAGCTTGTTGTTTTGCCTGATATTTCTACGCACTATGATAATATTAATCTGGTATAATAAATCTAAGACAGGAACGTATGTCTTGTATGCTGTGTAATTGTATATACATGTTTTAAAGATACAAACCCTGAAACCCATAAATTATCTCTTTGTCTAAAATAAGATATTGAGAATATTTCGAATCAAGTTACATAAAATTAATGTTTTTAAACCTTTATTCGTCTATAAATTGATAAAAGATTTATTTGTTCAACTCTTTAGCATCATATCTACATATATCTGTATATATAGCGGAACATAAGTTGTCTGAATTGACAATATCAAATTTTGAAAACAGTTTGCAAATTTACTCCCACAAACAGCTTTGTTACATTCACTGCTTTCTCGCAGCAAATAGTTTTTACATTTCTATTTGATGTTTTATGGTAATGTAAATTCCTACTTGAACACAAGGTATCAATATTCGCGTAGATTCGCAAAAAATATAGATTTTAAAAGCACGTTTTATATTTCTGGCCTTTGTAAACTCTATGAAGTTCAGCCCTCGCGATTTTTATTCTCGCGAATGGCGGCGTGATCGCAGAATTCAGTACTTATTACATGTATCGTAGAACAGAAAGAATGTGCAGTGGATTGAGCATGCAACGATCACAATAGAGTAAACTCTATTCCATTCCAATATAAACCTATTATCGGCTTCCAAATCCCAGTAAAAAAGAATTTCTATAAGTAGATAACGAATTTATCTGCGGTCGAAGACATGTGATGTAAACAAACTATTATAAGTTAGGGGAAACAAGTTCTGTCCTCTAGAGAACTGAATGGGGGTATACTTTATAGATTTACTCACTTTAATGTTCATAAGACTAATTCATAAACAGAATAACAAAGTTACAATCCCAATAGATTGTTCTATATTCAATGTTTTGTGTGTGTTTTTATTTTCTCTCTTTCATATGCTCGGTCGATAGCTATCCTGCAAGGCAAAGAAACTAGAGTCATCACTTATTCATCCTCATAGATGAGATTTTATGTCGAATATTTCTATCTGACGCAAGCAGCTCCGGTCCCCAAACATTAAATAAGCCCACCAATTTCCCATTCTTTCAGTAGTTTATTTCTTCATCAGCTTTAAGAAGGAAGTCAAATAAATTCCACATTGCACACTGTTTGAAATGCAAAGACGTGAAATGATTGAGGATATAAAAGTTAATAATGTTTAAATACCAATTATTTCTATTAATTGTAACGTCAAGAATTTCACATTTTTTAAATGGTTGTCTCAATCGTTTGTGTAAATAACCAGTTGATGGCAACTGAATAAGCTCTAAGCTCTATAGAAACTGCAAGATAAAAAGGAATTCTCAAAAGAATAAATCTTGAAAGCAATATGCAATCTTTAAAAATAAACCATTACAATTTACTATATGATTGAAATACTTGTTTGTGAATGCTGATAATCACATTTTTCCTCATTTTTCATGAGATGAAAAATAAAGATTGTTTAGTATGAATGAATACATTGAGCTTTTAAGAGGGGACGCGGTAAAAGCTGATGTAAAGAAGTGTTCGGTATATTGGAGACATTTGGGACAAATTTACTCAAAACTCTTGGCTAAAATTAATCTCTTGACGTAATCTGTAAATTGGTTGACGCTTTTTCTTTCAGTGACATTTTCAAATTAAGTTAGCACTGATGTCAACTTCTGATTCTTTGTTGCTGTAATAATTTCGTTGCAGACCAATTTAATTTCAGAATAGAGTAAGTAAAATTTGAATTATGAATACCCCCCCCCCCTTCCCTTCCCCCGGCCCGGCACAATTCTCTTGTGCTGTCACATAACTCGCATACCATATTTTGGGAACTATCATTTTCCATTAAGTGTATGGCATTAAAAAATGAAATCATTTTGAAATCGGATTTGATTGTTGCGTAAGATCTCTAGTATTTTTGCTTTTTTTGGCTAGTTTCACTATAGTATTTGCTATCCAGTGACTGGATATATCATATATGTATAATATATACACATGTATTAACCGAAAAAATGGATAAAAGATGGCTACATTCTAAACATACTAGTACATGTATTGATCTGGATGTTTCACGTGTAACCCCCCAAATATCAATTCAAATCAAAATAAAATCAAATGCTTCAATCATACTGACATCTTCGCTAGCCAAGGGTTTCCGATATGTACTACTCTTCTCACATACGTAGTGTATCGGAAATCCTTGGCTGGCGAAGATGTCATACTGATTAATAAATACTGTGCGTGATGTTGGAACCCATGCCCTAATTTTTGCCCTCTTCAGCCCAGAGAGGTTATAGTATAAACAATGAACATTAAAACTTCCTCATACATAAACGTTTTTTCATCCATGTCAACTTCACCTGATGAAAATCTCTTTTCCCGCCGTAGAAATCTATCGTATTGTATAAGCGTACATTGGACATACACACCCAAATTGTGACTTACCTTCGACCCCAGGAGTAAATTAGGTTTAACCTAATCCCTGGCAATCATGCTTTAACGAAGTATATTTCATATATAGGGAAGCCTTTGTAAAAAAAAAAAAAAATTATAGCTACTAGTGAATAGAATTCGGAAGGGATGTAAAGGGTGAGGGTTGACCCCCCTCAACTGAACAAATTTGAACTCCCTTTTAACCAAGTATGCTTTCTTCTAAGTTTGGTTAAAATTAACTTGGTTGTTATGTAGAAGAATTTGAAAATGTCAGAAGTTTAAAAGACGGACGTGGGTAATTGAGCTCAGGTGAGCTAGAAATCAATTGCATGTTTTTACCCATTGATAACATTCGACACTCGATGAGTAAAATAACAAAGATTAAATGGTTGTTATCATGAAATTCAAGCTAGAGATATAATGTTTTTGAGCTTTAGCGTCAAAGAGGCAATAGGAAAAAAAACTGATGTAAAAGTTACACCATTTGAACCTATAACAGTTGATTTACTACAGGACACGGATTACCAATCTGGTAGTAAATTATGACATCAAAGTCTGGCCTTTAAAGATATGATATTGCAACAAATGAATATTTTATATGGGATATGGATTTTCTTACACTCCGCAGATGTTTTACGTGAAATTTACACCGTCCCTTAACTATTCAATATTTTTTCTTAACAAGCGTATATGCTATTTTGCACGATTCTTACGCATGGGCAGTTTTAGTATTGAATGACTGGAACTGAAAATAATAAAATAAAACAATCTTGTCACAGTGTTCATGACCATGCTCTCAAGCTTGGCAAGGTTTTTTTTTCAGATTCACCCAATGGGGACGTAAACATAAACGAACAATTATCTGAAACAATTTGTTTGCTTTTCATCTTTCTTTTTTATGAGGAGAATGCGAAGGGGGTGTTCGATTTATTTGTTACAATATCAAATAGTATGCCACATATTGATCATCAGATTAGCTTAGCGGTTACGTAATCGGATTAGTGAGAGGCCCTTTTATCCTGATAATGTGCACAATTGCTGAAGTTAAAAGTTGTATATCTGTTATAGGCCTGGATGAGGCGGATGTGTAATTACTTGCGTGATAATGTCTGACATCTGAGGATGTCGATGGCGTTTCTTTCTCGCGGCCTGACTCTAAAATAGAATGAACAATGTAAATTCTCTTGGTGCAGTAATAGGGTCAATAACAGTCTTGTTAAATTTGCAGATTTGACTTGTAAATTGGAAACGTGATAATTCTGCAAGTTGTTCTTGCGTCAGTGCTGCATCTAATTTTGTTAGACGCACAATTTACACATTATAGAAAATGGAAAACGAGCAATGCCGGTAATTAGAAAAGCGAGGTTTAGCAATTTGAAAAAACAAGGAATAAAAATATCACAGAGAAATTAAAATAAGTTCTCATTCTCTTCACTACAGTATATATACAAGAATTGCTTGAAAAAAATTGAAAGGGTTTTATATAGTCACAAAAACAGACGAATAACTCTCTCTGGTACCAAGCAGTGACATTATTTACTGAAATAAGTAAAAGTCTGATTAAGGGAAAAAAGGAAACAACACAGAAACGTAGATACAATGTACACTTTACCGATTCTCATTGAAAGAGCCCTCGCTGGCTGTTGTGTGAGAACCAGTAGCGCTCAATGCATTGACCATGTCTACTATCAATCAAAACTGCCAATCCAAACTACACGCGTCCCTAGACGTTCATCTATGTATACGCCGTATTCACCACTGGCACTTGATTTTTTTTTTTGGGGTGCATAGCTCTTACACAGACTTGACGGCGAAAAATATCAATGATTCCAGCAATACTCTACTTGCAGAGCTTCGTAATTCGGTTCGTAATTCCGATGTGCCTCTGATGAAAAAGGGTGCATGGAATGCTACGATGAATTCGCTTGGAGCTTTATTGTGATAAACGAGTGTGATTTTATTAGCACCGACTCTGATTTTGTCTATTTTTACATCTTTGGTCGATACTAGCGGAAACTTGCCAATTTTTTCTATTACTCTTTATTGATGATTTCTCAATAATATTTGAAATATATCACCGTGTTACAAAATACTTGACCCATACTCTCGTTATGACCAACCTTTCTTAAATCAAATAAATATACATTAAAAATTTCTCCCACAATTGTTCGTGTTTGACCTCATTTTATCAATGAACCGTGTTGCAACCACTATTGCAGACCCGGTATTAACAATACAAGTTAAACAAAAACTTTTATATAATGTATTCTCTCGGTGAAAATTTTAGAATGAACCTTAGTTATGTACAATGTTATTAATAATAATAATTTTAATATTTTAAATGTTAAACAATTTGACTGTGTATTTCAAGGCTTATATATACAATAGAAAATATGATGACCAAGTTCAAGTTCATTCATCAATTACTTAGAACACATTATATGTGGTATTTAAGGTACATATAATAAACATACATTTTAGATTTATGACAAGGTCAGCAGAGTACAATTTATGAAAAAAATAAAAATAAACAAAACAACTAAAACAATTAATGAAAAAATATTTACAACATATAGGTTTCAGTGGGTTCAGTAAGACAAACTAACTCAAAGATTTTTAAACATAACTATACATAAGTTTTTAAATGTTTTAATTTTACTGTTTGACATAATCTCATGAAATTTAATATCATTAGGTCTTGTGTAGTAACTCCTTTGTAATAGTTGACAAGGAACTGCAATTTTTAATTCGTTAAACAAAATTCAAAATCTTTTGTTATATTAAGTACTAATTAATCCATCTGCCAGAGTCTACTGGAACGCGACTATTTGCGGCTCAAAATTCAAAAAATGGTTCTAACTGAATTCCGAAGTCTATTTTGTATTTTCTGTATATCTTATCTTAGATAAGGTAAGCATATCTCTCGACATCGATTTAAGAGATTAATCAGATCTTACGTTCATTCTCAAATGCATTTTGAAGTGTTCTGCAGAATGTTAGAGTTTCAAAGAACTTTTGAAAGTTCAATACTAATCAATACTTCAGCGGATTTCCATTGGTCTAAGGGACATAACTCTATCAGAGTTAATAAGACTGTGTTCATGAGATATAAATTACGGGAGATATCTGATGTGTAGATTTTAAGAATACCAGGTGACATCAACCCAACATTAAGGATAATTTCTCTTTTTTTACATGAGGGTGTGATTTATTCCTGAACTGAAATTCTTATCTCTAGTACGAGAATACATGTTTTCATGGAAAGCATTGACCATTCTCACTCTCTTTTATTATAAATTTATCACCGAGATCCGGTACTCTGTGTGGTATCGTACTTGTATAACGATTATCGTATCGTACGTGTATAACGATTATCGTTATCCGATACTGAACATTGGGATCGCATACATTTTAATGGATTATCTTGATTCGTTGACAAAATTCGCGATCTCAGACAAATATATGGATTATTGAACATTGCTGCTAAGTGTAATTGAAAACGTAATAATGGATTATTACATCCCGACACTTAATTATCACGTACAATGATTATCAATATCTGATATTGAACAAAGAAATCATGTATTGTACATGCATACGGATTATCCTGTTAAGATATTAAACAATTTTAAAAGTAGCTTATCTTTATTAGTTATATGAAGTAATTGTGCAGTGACTGCAGATTATCATGTATTGTAGCACTTGTGTAGTACAGAATATCCTAATCCAATATTGGGCATACTAATCACGTATATTTTTGTACATGTGTATGTATACAAATTATCCTTATCCAATGCTAGGCATAGTAATCACGTACATGTTTACATGTATACAGATTATTTTTATACAATATTGGGCATAGTAATTACGTACATGTTTACATGTAACCGGAGTATTCTTATATAATGTTTGGCATAGTAATCACGTACATGTTTACATGTATACGGAATTTTCTTATGTAATACTGGGCATAGTTATCACGTACATGTTTACATGTAACTGGAGTATTCTTATGTAATGTTGGGCATAGTTATCACGTACATGTTTACATGTATATGGAGTATTCTTATGTAATACTGGGCATAGTAATCACGTACATGTTTACATGTAACTGGAGTATTCTTATGTAATGTTGGGCATAGTTATCACATACATGTTTACGTATATACGGAACATTCTTATGAAATGCTTGGCAAAGTAATCACGTACATGTTTACATGTAAACTGAGTATTCTTATGTAATGTTGGTCATAGTAAACACATGTTTACATGTATACGGAGTATTCTTATGAAATACTGGGCATAGTACTAGTAAGCACATACATTATACATGTAAACAGATTACCCTTATCCAATACTAGGCATAGTAATCACATGCATGATCATTGTACATGTATACGGAATATTCTTATGTAATACTGTTCAAAGTAATCACAAACATGTTTACATGTAACTGGAGTATTCTTATGTAATACTGGGCATAGTAATCATGTACATGTTTATGTGTATACGGAATATTCTTATGTAATGCTGGGCAAAGTAATCACGTATATGTTTACATGTAAACGGAGTATTCTTAGTAATGTCGGGCATAGTAATTACGTACGTGTTTACATGTAAACGGAGTATTCTTATGTAATATTGTGCAAAGTAATCACATACATGTTTACATGTATACGGAATATTCTTATTTAATGCTGGGTAAAAAAAATCACATACACGTTTACATGTAAACGGAATATTCTTATGTAATACTGTGCAAAGTAATCACATACATTTTTACATGTAAACGGAATATTCTTATGTAATACTGTGCAAAGTAATCACATACATTTTTACATGTAAACGGAGTATTCTTATGTAATACTTGGCATAGTAATCACATAAATGTGAAAACATGTATATGGAGTATTCTTATGTAATACTGGGCATAGTTTTCACGTACATGTTTACATGTATATGGAGTATTCTTATGTAATACTGGGCATAGTTTTCACGTACATGTTTACATGTATATGGAGTATTCTTATGTAATACTTGGCATAGTGATCACGAACATGATAACATGCATATGGATTATTCTTATAACTATTGGGCATAGTAATCACGTACATGTTTACATGCATATGGATTACTCTTATGTAATGCTGGGCAAAGTAATCACATACATGTTTACATGTAAACGGAGTATTCTTATGTAATACTGGGCATAGTTATCACGTACATGTTTACATGTATATGGAGTATTCTTATGTAATACTGGGCATAGTTATCACGTACATGTTAAAATGTATATGGAGTATTCTTTTGTAATACTGGATATAGTAATCATGTACATGTTTACATGTATATGGAGTATTCTTATGTCATACTGGGTATATTAATCACGTACATGATTACATGTTTATGGATTATTCTTATAACTATTGGGAATAGTAATAACATACATGTTTACATGCAAACGGAGTATTCTTATGTTATACTGGGCATAGTTATCACGTACATGTTTGCATGTACTGAACATATTTATACGATAACGAATTATGCAATCACTGACATGTTTACAGAATATTCTTCTCCAATACCAAACATTGCAATTTGTACGTGTATGTACATTGTACATGTTAACAGATTAAGTGGGTTTAATGGTCTTACCCATTTTTAAACTCTATTAATCTTATTAAGAAGAAGAGTTCTGACAAAGAAAAAAATTCAAACTTTACAGCAAAGCTTTGTATAATTTTTCTTCACTAACAATAGTTTATAGCTTCCTTAATATTATCTTTATATTAGAATTTCCTGGTCCGGAACTGAGTAGTGTAATTAAATTCAAGCTCACGGATTATTCTGAACATATGTATGATGAGCATCAATCCATTCATTGTTCATTTTTATATCCTCTACACACATTATCCTGAGTCATCATTAATGATTAATAGTAATGTAACCGTTTTTACTACACGGATAATATGTAAGAGTTGTTGCCCGTGACCCAGTGATGATGGCTCGCATCGGTTTATCTATCCGGGTATTATTGGTCAATTTCTTATTTCATATACTTGATTCTTTCCCAACAAACTCATTTTTAATGAAGTTTATTTAGGAAATCTATGAAAATCTATTAAGTAATCACAGAAAAATATGTTCAATAAAGTAAATGTAAAATAAGAATTATTATTTTCAGGAATTTTGATATTTTGAGAAGTGGACAGGCATAGCCTACATCCACGAAGTGGATGTAGGCTATGCCTGTCCACTTCTGAAAAAGAATATTAAAATTCCTGGATGTAGGCTATGCCTGTCCACTTCTCAAAAGAGAATAGAATTTTAAGAGTGTCAATATGTTTTCTTATTGAAACAAAAATAACAACGACGAAGATAATGATGAGGGTTTAGCCACAGGGTGATGATATCATACAATAAATACAATTTTTAATCGCAGTAATGTTCTCGATACATACAGGAATTGTCTGCAATGATTAGGTCACATGGGGACTCTAGTTTAAACACGTGAGTTCACCTCAAGGACAAACCCCAAATACATCACAACGATCCAATCAAATCAACGATCATACATGTAGGTCACCACTGGCAGTAATCAGTTTAGAGTCGTCACTTGACAATTTATTCACTTTTTGGCCTCGATAACAATGAAAAAAAAACCACCCATATTTTTGCGTGTTAAATATGGAGAGAGAGAGAGAGAGAGAGAGAGAGAGAGAGAGAGAGAGAGATCTCAATGCTGGCATCGGCTCACTTGTGTATCTTTGTTATTCATTTATTGATGGTGATGCAAAATAGATCTAAGTTGTCGCCAGAATAAGATTAGCGGCGAGAAAAATTCTAGAAACACGGTTTGTGTTGAAATTGAGGCGATATGATCCGATCACGAACATCGATAAATAATAGATATACTGGGGGGTAATGAAACATTATCCTTGATGAGTACATGCTATAAACTACAGTAAAACTGAGGATAGAAAAAGGTCAGTTCGACCTGTACCTGTTCCATCCAGCTAAGTGTCACGCTTTTTAACAGTTGTTCAAAGCTAAACAAATATTTTATAACCAGTCAAAAATCAAAGACAAAGCACTAAGAAGCAATAATGACACGTGATAAAAATTTAGGATGAAGATCGTTAATTCATAAATACATGTATAATGAAAAATGAAATCAGTTCCACATATAGTTACACATGGCAGGTGTGATGCACATCTCTCTCTCTCTCTCTCTCTCTCTCTCTCTCTCTCTCTCTCTCTCTCTCTCTCTGGAATCTGAACTGAAAATCATTCCTAAAATTTCCAACCTTGATTTAAAAAATCAGGAAGTACGCAAAATACAAAGAATCAAGACAGTCTTGAATATTGAATGGACATTTCAGGGAAGGGATTAATTTCCCAGTCGTCTGGATCCATTTTGACTTAGGCAAAATTGATCGCGCAGTTTGCGATCCACAATATGCATATAAAAGAGAAAAGATAAGCCACTCGCGAGACTACTAGAAGACAGATCTGAAGAAATAACAATCAAACTTGCCTCATTTTTTAAATCAAATCTTCGGAGCACCTCAGTGTGTCAACGGGTCATGTGACTCACTGCCTCCAAGGATTTGTTAATGGATAGGTAAAGCTGCAGACAACATAGTGTCCCCAATTGAGGAACAGAAATGTCAGTGTTTAAAAGCTCAATGGTTTTTGTTCACATTAAAATCTATTTGATTAATTGAAGAAAATAGTCGAAGCAAAAAAAAAATAAGTTCTTAGTACACCCAGAGGACGTAATTATGCTCATTTATCCAGACAATACCGTGTAAATTATAAGACTTAAAGGTGCTGAGTTAAAGGAAATTTAATATCTTGTTCCTTTTCGGAAGTTTAAACAAGATCGATAGTTTTTCAAAAACGATTAAAGGATACAATTGTGAATTACCTTTACGACTTTTGAGATGAAATAGAAATATTTAATGTATTTTATGAAAAATATATACACGGTTTTAGAAACTGCAACTGACACAAAATACGTTTAGATAAAACAAAACCCCAAAAAGTTCACGTCCTGTTCAAAACTAGTATATTCTTGTAAAAACAAAATACCCCGTAATAATCGTGTGAAAGACGGTCTTTCTTTTAGACTATGCCAAATAAAAACTAAATAGTCCCACTAGTCGTAAAAAACCCCAACACTCGTTGTTAACTTCCATTTCACATTTGGATAAGAATATGTTGGGAAAAAAAATGCAAGAAACACAAATTCCAATCAATATGATTATATCTTCTTTGTTTTAATTACTTTTTAAAAATGAATATGCCCTTAATAACTCCGCACTATCATCGGTATAAGGAGAGTGTGACAAGCAGTGCGAGGAGCTCCGAGTGGGACTTCTGTCGTATCCATCAACCACTGCTTTCTGACAAACGGTCATTGATCTAATATGATAGACTCACTCAGAAGTTACATATTTGATTAAAATGTGTCGCTTTATCACTGTAGATGAAACGTCTATGAACTGCACCAAAATTTTGGTCTCTTGAAGAGTTTTCTATGGCACAACATGTTCTGTTTGATAGAGAAAAATTAGTAAGCTTTTATGTATATTGATATATTAATTGAGGCGTCTAAATTTTTTAAACCCATATAAATGAATCAAAGGAGGACAGTAGATCTTTCTTAATCTAATAATTCTGAAACTCATGACAGAAAAATTAACCATTGTGAAGATATAGCAGCTATGCAGTACTGAAACATATTCTGTGCTCATGAGCTGCTCATCATCTTTATGTGTGAAGATCAAGACGGGCAAACATACTAGCTCCACACCCCTGGGGTTCTAATGAATGCCAGGAGACCCCCTTTGTCATAAACTAGTGATGAAAACGAGGCTCTGGTTTTACAAACGATGACATGTGGTCCTAATAGGCGCAACATCTTGACGAGGAGTCAAAATTTAGGAGACCGTGATGTAGACGACAGCTATAGAGTCCCAGGGTCATCGGTGGTGGAATATATAAACAGTAACGTAAAGGGATCTAAGCTCATTAATATTTAATATTCAATGCCTGCCAGGAATGCTGTTAATTTTTCTACTGGACACTTTAAATTTTGCAGTCACTGAATCAAAGAGCGGAATTTTTAAAAAGAGGAATACTACTTTGATGATAACAAAGCAAAGAACTGTTGAAGCGAGAGTGTAGTAAGGAAGGGAAAAAAATGTTTGGATTCTGAGATCGATCGGCTATAATTCTATAAGCGATACCCTCCTGCCACAGAAGGGTAAATACCTTATTTGGTCTTTTAACTATCATGTTAAAGAGCATGATGGAGAGTCTGTACTCATTTTCCCGGAAATAAAAACCTTTCAAGATCATCACGGCTCGTTAAGTATAATTGTGTACATTCGAAATGGCGGGAAATGGGATTAGGAATTGTAAGAATGAAGAAATGAAACTTTTGGACGGAGATGTTCAGAGAGGCGAGAAGAAGGGGACGTTTTTACAGAGGTTCATTAACACGTACCGCTACAAGTGTTGTCTGCTTAATTGGATTATTCTTCTCTTTTGTTCCAAAGGTAAGCCTGTTGATGTGTCGCGATGACGTAAATAGAGACAAACTCTAATGTCCACATACCTTTCTTCAGGTATACCAATTCAGCTATTCCACATACCCATTTATATACCCACACTGTGTTTACAAAGGTGTGTATTTTTACGTGGTTGTCGGCAGTAAAAATCACTTAAAAAGCATATTGTTTACCGACACAAATGTGAATTTGAGCCTTGTAATGATTAAATTATGAACTGCTATTTCTATATCGTCACACTTAACCTGACCTAACTTTATGTTCTATAGATTGTGACGATTTTTGACATAAGAAAAATATAATTAACAAAGGTTTCGCATGTTTTAACCAAATTAAATAAACATGTATATATATCAAACTATGCCTCATTGCAAAATCAGCACAGACCTGAACAAACTACATGTACATGTATTAGCGACTCTCATGATCATATCTATATTGCGTTTAAAAAAGATGTTGTCCTTCGCCCAAATAAACTGTTGTCTTGTGTTTGTAAGATCTTAATTCCATCCAACATGTCCTAAGATAAAAGCAGTCCATTGTCATATTATGTTCAAAATCGGAGCATTTGGTTGATGTTTATACTCCTGTATTGGCGTTTGGCCTACTTAATAACGGCAGTCAATAGAGTATTTTCAGTGGGAATCTATTTACAAAATTTAATAACATTTAATGGCTGTAAACATTGACCGCCGGACTGCCCGCAGTCTTGTAATGTTGTAATGTTGCAGGGATCGATACAGGTAGTGTTCTGTGGCCGGGGTCAGCATCATCGATCATCGATCAATCGATCATATCTGGACATTAAACTAACATTTACTTACTCTAATTAATATTCATAACATAATAAGTAGCATTGATGTTCTTTATTAAT
This sequence comes from Magallana gigas, assembly GCF_963853765.1. Classification (NCBI taxonomy): domain Eukaryota; kingdom Metazoa; phylum Mollusca; class Bivalvia; order Ostreida; family Ostreidae; genus Magallana; species Magallana gigas. The sequence goes on along the minus strand of NC_088860.1, from coordinate 16,369,146 downwards.
GTATTCATTAATGTATGATCTTTAGAAATTTTCTAAATCCATCGTTCTAGCATTGGTTTTTTAAAATATTGCTGAATTCTGTAAGTTTGCGTTGGCTGTCATTTTGACTTTGTGTTCTATACTCTAATGATGTAGTATCGGAAGAAACAACGTTGTTATTATTCTAGAAATCAGTTGATGATGAGCCATACTTTACACAAAAACAAGACAGAGCTTAAACTGTGCACTTTTGCTATCAGATCGACTTTTGGCTGGTAATCGCTTTACCAACGAGATCGTAATGAAATTGCATGACGATGTTGCATTCAGCAGATTAACCACACTGGAAGATGCACTGCTTAAAAACAATGGGAATGTGAAGCATCAAACAACCTGCAATGCTACAAGTACCACATGCCAAATGATATCATCGGGGTTTAAACCTTGCTTCGGATACTATGAAAACAGAATGGCACTATCTAATTGCTGCATCTATCGAGCTAATCTATAATCTTAACATTCAGTTGTTTTCTTTTCTGTGCACTGAACGTTTTATGCAATTTCATCCAAAGTTGTTTTTTTAGACAACGTTTTGCATCTCTTTTTGGCAAACTGAATATAAGATGAGTTTCTCCATTACGCATTGCAGATACTTGCATTACATTGTAAACATTATAAAACGGATATTGAATATAAGGACATCTCACACTCTAATAACGGTTTATGAAGAAGCCTGAATGGTCAGCAAATCATCAGATCTACTTTAAAATTTAACGTATGATTGTTTTTTCCATAAACTAATACTAAGTTGATAAAATTTCCATCCTTTTCAGCACTGACATTTCACGTTTTGCTTTTATTTTATGCTAAGCTCTTCTGTTCAAGGACATTTAAAAAAAAAAAAACTAGACTTTGACCCGTGCATGCACGGGTTGACATTGCATATGCTATTGGACATTTACGAAATAGATACACACTGTATTGTTAACCAATCTTTAAGCCTACAATAATGTAATTAATTTCACTACACTTTGCTTAGCTAGAAAAATCTAACTGTGTCTCGGAACAGGCCTTCACTACAGTTAAAACGCCTCCCATATACCCGTAATGTTGCAGAAAATTGCAGAATCGCTCCGAAATGCAATGCGCATGTGCAAGATTGTAAAATCCAAAAAATCCAGATGATTTCCGGAATTTTTTGAGCAATTTTCGCTGATTATAAATTAGCGAAGCTTGATTGAGAAAAAATCAAATCAAATTGGTAAACTTCAAGTACCGATGATGTTTAAAATAAACAAAACAAAAGACAGTACTCTTCCGATTTATCGATATTAAAGGCCAAAAATTCGTGCCTATTGTTTTAATATTAATAGTAGTATAGATGGCATGATTTAATATAGTAGTATAGATGGCCATTATTTTCCAACCCTCTTAAGCCTAGCATACAGTACTTCAAAAAGGGCTTAGCTATGTTGAAAATAATTTGCGAGCAAGTTTAGGACTTCTTTTCAACCTGCACCATACAAGTGTTAACATGGATCTTCACATACATGATTGAAAACAAAATTGCGGGTATTTTTAAAGAAAAATATGGTTAACTTTCTTCGATAATCCGCTGTTCTTTATTGCTCTAGATAACATGATTCGTTTGCATCAATTTTTGTCAATAGTATGTTTATGACAGATGATAGAATTAAACATCGATCATATTTTTTTCGTGGGTGAAGAAATACTGCAATATTTTGGTCTTGCGATAAAATGAGATTACGTAAACGGTTATATGAAGTTTTGGCTACTAGTATACGGGCTAATATTGATTTCAATACGAGGGATAACTTTACCATCAGACGTGAATAAGCGTAAATTAAGTTTATAAAATTACTCTTTTGTTTGTCTGTTTGATATTCGTTCTTCCACTTTGTACAGCTGTACTTATATAAACTGCCTCCCACCTGTAAACACAATTCTTGTAAAATAGAGTACTGTTAAATTTATGCTATGGCAATGTTTGTAAAGTATACGCCAATAAACTACTACTACTACTTCTACTGATAAGTTTCTATAGCACTGAACGTCTTATTTCGGGTTGTCTTTCTTCTTGCATAGACATGTACTATGTGTATTCCCTAGAAACAAAATGTAAATATTCTGGTGTTCTTCAATCGCACCGATTGCGAATTCATTTTGAGCATACACATGTACTTTTCAAATGGCGTATTTTCTTATATGTACTCATAGAAAATGGTATGTAATAATTCCTTTGTAATGTTATTGGTTGAGGTACGATGTAGACCATCTTGTCAATGGTCCATTCATGAGAACTTTTGTCCCCATATTGATTGACCCCTTTATTTCCTTTTCTACAACCTTGTTTTATCACCTGAGTTCCATGACAATGGTCACGTGACACGTACAGAAGCCGGAAATCCATATGATTCTTCGGGACAATTAAGTGATTTACATGTCTGTTTTCAAAGGAGCAGAATAGGAGCCTTAATGAACGAGCTGCAATAAGTGACATCTCAATTATGTACATTGAAATTAACGACGCTGCCTCCAGGAAATGAATGGGTTTCTCTTCTAGCAGATCAAAGAGCTTCATATGTAGACCGGAGGTCTTGCAACGAGGGGAAAAATTGGTTGTTGTGTAATGGGAAGGAGAAAGCCACCGTTACAGAAACCATTTAACATCTCCTTACAGAGATTAAGTCAAAATACTTAATGCTCATTTTTTTAATATTCGTTGCAGTTTGAAGTTGACAACGATAAAACCATTGTCAACCGACGGAGGTTGACAATGGTTTTAGAGGGGTGTCAATTTCAACTCTTACCCTCCAAAAAGGGCACTATTTATCTTTTTATAATAAATGTCTAAATTTTATAGAAAACTTTACTGCTTTTATATAGGAATGACGTGAATTCTATGGCGAACCGTACAATTAGTTGTGTTACCCGTTGCAAAGTGTGTTGCAAACGCTGAGGGTAATAGAATGGATTATCAACTGCGTCTATACCAATCGGATTTCAGTATCTAACACGAAATTATAATTTAAAAAAATTATATACTTAGACTATGGAATATCTATAATGTCCACGGCGGTCTATCATGCAAGAGATGACGCAAATCGGCAGATTGTGACAATAATGAACTGGACATGTAATGACTGAAGAGACAGCGAAAGAGATAGCCTGAAAGTGGGGCCAACACATGGCGATAAGTTGAATCATTATCAGGATTCTGCAGCTGTCAGGAAAATTGCTCATTGTGATAAAAACAGTAAAAATAAGTTCTCTTTGTTGAGAGACACAGCATTTATAATGTGTTTTTGAGCACCTTTTGAAAAAGATGAAACCTTTAGACACACTCAGAGATATTTGTATTGATGAGTATTGGATAATTATTTTTACACAAAAACCAACTTCAATAATGTAACACATGTTCATTTATTTTGATAGTAACTATTTACGTACCTGTCAATATTATCCACAACATGCACAATGCATGTCACATACACATGTCCCAGTAAGACAATGGTAATTCAATTAATCCATTCACATTTGTTATTTCCTAATGTACATAAGCTATATTGGTCTATGTACATGTAGGATTGGCATAACTATTAAGTTTAACATCACAAACTTCCCCATGTGAGTATGCCGGGTATGCACGTTTTACCTAACTATAAAAGTTAAATAAATGCTCTCGACTGAAACATCCGAATTATAGACCAGGTATTGCAATTGTAGCTGGCACCTTCAATGAAGGGGATCTCACAATTGTTTGGTTGTTAAAGCACTACACACTCTTGTGCAATGGTTTGATAATCGTCAGTTCTTGTTTATGTTTTTAAGGTTGTTTGTCTCCTTGCTTTAAAAAATCGGTCCTGCGTTTATTGTGATAAAGTCCTTAAAGCTGACATGAATTCATAAATACGCATTATTTCCCTTTTATCACCGACGACCGCCATATTAGTTGTCGATTTCTATTGTTCTGCTCATCGCTACACACCCCCTATATAAGGCCGAGAGCACTATTCATGCTTCACCGCATTCAGGAATTTCATACACCCGAACACGTTACATTGGACGAAAAGACGTGTAGAAACGCGTTTTGAACAAAAGTAATATGACAACCACTGCACTGGCAAGGAATATCCAATAAACGACGAAACAAGACAGACTGAAATCCAGGCACAGATACTTCAAAAATTCTTCGAAATTGTAGACCGTTTTCTTGTGTACATGTATGTTATAACATCGCACATGTGCAAACCACACACTGTGGCAGATCAAGCAATGTCAATGTCACTCAATGATCGCATGGATTTTAGAAACGGGGCATTTTGTAGGAACGGATGGACATGATGTTACGTTGTTATTTTCTTGGATTTACTAACGTTTAGCTACTGTGTTGGATGTAGTGCCGCCGGGGTTTTAAAAAAGATGCAGACGTTATGCACTCTGTATAAACCTCACACGTGTTCGATGTGCATGCGAAGAAGGGCAGCACTGTCTGCAAAATAATACGGATACCTTGAAAATTCGTTCAAAGAATAAACATATTTTGTATTTCATTGATTGTTGTATCCTTTATTCTTTATTACATCATTTTACTTCAATGTGTAGTTCATGCATTTAGACGTCCATGCAACCTGAATGCCTCGATCGGAAAGCAACCGACCGTAACTTTCACAACCGGTATATATACCCCAGTGGCAGTAGAGGAGCGATCGAAACTAATATGGCGACCAAAAGCTTTTATGAATTCATGTCAGCTTTAAGGTAATCATATCATAGGTCAAGATGCATATATTTTTGGATCCTTCTTTACCATTGAATGCTACAGGAACTGCTTTGACGTCATGGTTGCAGACAAAAATCGTTTTTGATTTTTTTTCTCGGAAAAATACTAATCAGTCAAATTATAAAGAAGCTATAAACTTTGATTGGATTTGACCAGCCTCGTGCACAGGAAACTTCAACACATTTGCTGGACCTTTAGTATATGTATCATATGGATATTGCTTCCAACTGATCCATATATGATTTGCCATATATGGCACACGTATGCATATGATCACAATATATTCCTCTTATGAAAGGCTTAATATGAAAGGATAATATTGCCTACGTATCACTGATTTTACAGACACTTTCTAGTTTTACATTGAATATGTTGGAGTCTCTCTTCAAATTCAGAGAATTTTAGTTACTCCAATCTGAAAATGTTTGATTGTGCATGCATTTACTATTTAATATGAGTATTTTTTTCACTTTTGCAAACATACCAACGTAAACGATTTGGATTTTGTTTCTATCAGTTTTGAATCGATATCACTTAGAAGCAAATATATCTCATTACACCCGTTATTCTAATAATTGCCTGTTGAATAATTATAACAGGCTGAATAATTAATGTATTACATTCCATTAACTAAATCCGAAAGAAACCTCTATGATGATGATAAAAACATGAATTTTATAACAGGGCTCAGCATGACAACGCACAGATGAAAGTTTGATCACACTTGCCTTTTCCCTGGCAAATACTAGTATGTAAAGAAATTGTTTAAAATTATAAATACATTGATTAAAGAAATTAACCAAATCCTTTGAGATTATATAACTTATAGGTCATTTAGATAGATGGCTATACTTTAAACTTTGACTAAATTTATTTTGCCAATTTGAATATTTAAAATTGGTTGTGAATGGGACTCGAACCAAGGTCTACTGTCTTCTCACGCGCACAAAAAAAAAAATGAAAAAAAATATAAATAATTGACCTTATTCCCACCACCTTACTTTAATTCACATAAGTATAACCCCATTAGTTTAATGACATTAACTTGCTGTCGCCTTCAATCACTATCCCGAGATATTTAACGTTTTTGCCTCACGACTTTTTTTTTCAATCTGATTTCGAGTTGCACGATATGTCTAATCCAAACTGAGACGGTATTCTACTGAAAGAATGTTCACGCAACACATGCCCTTATGTCTGTGACCAGAAAATACTTTGCACGTTTAATTTGCACTCATTAGACTAATTACTCTCTATTTGTCTTTATCTTACACCTTTTTTCGTTGACAACAATTGTCTGTCCTCTAAATCTAACAGCCTTTAGAAGACAATGTAATTCTGCGACAAGCACTCAGTCGGTTTTTCACCATCGTCGTAGCTAGCTTCCATTAAAGTATAGCACTAGAAGCCACTCTGAGCTGCAGAAATGTCTTATTATTGTCTGGCGGATTTAATTAGTTTTTATCTTTTTAAGATGAATTAGACGGTTTCTCTCTCCTGTTACAAGGACATTTATAAAGCTTTGATGTTCAGTGTCCTCCGCTGATGAGCTCTATTAGTCCATAGAACACAGACAGTTGGAGTTAATGTACATGACCTGTGGGGAGACATATGTATGGATGCTAATAAATCTGAATCATTTGGATTAATTGTGTATGAATAAAAGACAGATAATTGTATTGATTCATAGTTAATATTGTAGTCTTATCTTGAAACATCCATATTATCATTTTTGTCAACAAAACTTTATAATTACCTTTTATGATGTGCATTACTATTCAATTAATGTCTGTTTTATTATTATATTTTGGAAATTGGGTGTGGTGTTCTGATTTTAAAAAAAGGTTGATAACTAAATTCAGTAGACCATCTAAGAGCTTCATACTGATGCTAATAGAATTACCACACCAGAAAACAGAACAAGTACCAAATTCTAATTCACGGATTATCCATAATGTCTCGACTTATTCAACGCGGGATAAACACTGTACCAAATAATTATGCCAGTGCTAAGGGGACATTTTTGCAACCGCTTACAATGCAGTTTCGTAAAAGTTTTAGGTATGCAAAACACCGGTTCATCATAGTACGGATAACAGTTAAAGATGATTGAGTCTCAAAGTACAGTAGCTGGATTTTGCAGCCATTTGGTGAGGATGCACTATGTTAAATCCCACAACAATTTTATGATGTCATCGCTTCTTTTTTAACTAGATTTTTGCTGTACCGTACAAAAACTATAAAATTTTAGCCATAGGAGACTCGAATGATACCTTATTTAACAGTTTATCGCATCGGGTAAGAATTTTATAAAGTTTTATAATTGTATGAGAATTTATGGCGCACCATGTATAATAAATTCTTTAAATCTGAATTCCAACTGGAGGAGGAGGTGGATTCGTGGCCACACCCCGGTCTATGATAGATGTTTGAACTTAACAACTGCTTAATTCGATGTTGAAGCAATATAGTGAAGAGTAGCATGGGGGCCTAATCCCCATCTTTGCAAAAGGGAAATGTCCTTTGAAGCTTTCTTAAGCGGCAGGAGTTTGATACTAATTCCTTCTGTATTCTTTATGTGAATATAAAAGAAGCAGAAGCATGCATTTGTCTCCAGTAGTTCGACGTGACAGATTACACAGCGGGCTTCAATGGATGTGACCGACGTATTTTTTAGTCAAAGTAGCGAGCAGGATTACGACAGAAACGCTTCCAGAAATCCAGATTTACAGCCCTGGTTGTCGTGATCTATGGCTCGGACTTCCTCTTTTCTTGAATCACCAATGGGTCTAAATCTAAAATTGTAAGGTTTTCTATTAGCCGCGTTGCTTGTGATTCTGCAATCATTTAGCAAGCGCCATCTCGGTTTGGAAGACAAGACTATCTTTGAACGAATGTCACGCAAGTTGATGTGGGATCGAGCTTCATCTAAAAGTAGTTAAGATATGATAAAGGGCTCCACACATCGAAGATAATTGTTTTCTCGAGAAGGTTGATTGAGTTAAATGTAAGGAATTTTTTTCCTTACATCTGATTTCAAATCAAAGTTGTTTTAAAGCTTTAATACGAGGTGCAAAACAATGGTTTTATTTGGTTTATATGTATAGTTATATTTTTGCTATAACCTATTAAATATGTCTACTAAATAAGATTTACTAAGAAAAATAAATTCGTGAATATGTAGAAATGTGATACAACATTTGTCACCATGTTTGACGAACAATAACTGCATATGAATTCGGAGTGTATTAATGAAAAGAAGTGAACAAAACAAAAAAAGAGACCCGATCATGTGGTGTTATAAGGTTTTATTTGATGAATGGCTTTCAATGAAAATTGGTTTGTTGCCCCAAAACAATGATACTATTGTAAAAAATAATAATAATAAAACCCCAAGACCAAGCAACTATGATAGATAACCCGCGTCCAACCAGTGAGTTGTGTATGACACCTGGGTCCGCTAATAAATCGACACTTCAAAAATCAAATCCACATATAATCCAATACAAGAAGTCGCACGCAAAACAAATTTTCACGGAAGTGAGAATAATATTCACAGATCGATAAATTAATTTTTGCGGAATAAAACTTGCTCAACATTTTAAAGATTTTGTGCATCGCAGATATTTTCTCCCAATAGTGACTTGGTGATGAATGTGCAGTCGAAGTCGATTTCTGCGTTTTGAATTTGTCAAGATTTATTCATTGATCATGCCTCTTGTTACATGTCATGGCTTAAGACTGTCATCAATTCTTCAACAAAGCAAATCAGATTTTTTTAAAAACGATGTCGCACAATTATCTTAGAGACAATAGTCAAGAGCTCTCGAGGCCGCGAAACCCCTCGTATGGACTCAGCCTTATTCTGATCAATGTCTTCATACAACAGCGCCTAGACATGGTGCAAAATCCTCATCGCGTTTAGAAGCCTGCAAAGTGTATAATGTGCACTTTTGCTGCACTGCGTTTATAAAAATCTGCAGAGGGCAACCAGTTACTTTGTTAAACGTATACAACAAGTGGGTGAAATGTCCAATGTTTACAGGTGCGTTGAACGGCGCTGAAATATTTATCGATTATTGAAAAAAGGCCCTATAATTAATCATAACTAACGAAGAAAAAACAAAACTAAGGTAAAACATTTGACTTGGTGGACAGTCGAGCTTCATCTCTGAGTTGACTGTTGATCGTTAGAGAGTGTGGGCAGGAAATTTTAAAGGAAATAAAAAAAAATCACTTTATAAAGTAAAAACGCCATGGATTGATAAGAGACACTTGCGTGCAAAGTGCAAAAATGAAGCAGCAGTCACAGAAACTGCAGATATCTGTCATCTGTGGCCACACGGACAGGCATGACAGTAGCCAGCTCTCACTGTGCCGATAGACAGGGATGAAAAATAGCCCTCCAGATGGATAATTACCAGCGATTGGATTTATAAAAGACGCCTTCATCGTCTATAGTACCTGGATCGTGGTTTAACAAGTCTCAGACAACATGTGATTCTAATAAACTCGCGGAAAAAAAGGGAGAGAAAACATTGCGACGATTCGTAAGCATTCGAAAAGCTTGAAGAGTCATAATTCTCGAAGGAATAATGTTGTGAAAATTGAATGTCAATTCAGGAAGCATTATTTGTAAATATGTCGTTTGCGCATCTGCTGCGATGGTCTTCTTCAAATATTTTTTAATGTAAATATATTAGTAATTGATTCATGTTAACAAAACCTGAAGCAACGCGTGTGAAGAACAGACATGGTTCAGGTACACAGGAAAACGATTTTTAACCCGCTCTGGTGTAACTGACTAGATTTGATGTCCTTTATAATGATGTCATCTGTTTTTTTGGAAAAAAATCGTCGTTAACGACAGCGTTGCAGATTCCGTGTCAGGATTATACCTCGGGGAATAATTTCCTGAGATATTTGTGGAGAGTTTTAAAAACCCAAGGTTTGTCAGCGCTTTATCAGATTCATTGTTAGAAACCTGGTGAAGAATAGCGTTTGAATGTTTTTTTTTAATGTCTTTGACGTTTTGAGCAACAGGTTGTACTGTGTGTGAAATCGTATTTTATCGATGTTTGGATCTGTTTTCATTTTCCATGTGTTAAGAATACCTACGACGAAGAACTGTGATCAGGCTCATTGATGTTCAATTTTTTGTGATTTTAAACAACTTGTGATTTTTTCATTGTTGATGAGGATTAACTACGCTGTTTAATCGAAACACACGTCAGGAACCTTCTATACTATGTGTTGGCGGATCCCTTGCTTTCTGAACCGTGAAATCATCAAAGCGTAAAGGTTGCCGGGAAAATCTTTCAATATTTTTGGCGGGAAAATCAGCCCGTATGGAGGAGTCTTCCTCCAGTGAGGCGATTGCCAGCGTCAGAGAGACCACACCCTTCGTACGAGACAAACAGCGAACCAGAGAAATGAATTATATTTGTGCGATTGGTAGTCGTATCATGAAGATGATCGATCGCTACTTGTTTGATATAGGTAAGTTTTACATGTCACACCTTGCTGACAGACACGGACCTGAAACAAAGTTATCAGCGTCTGTCTGCAACAGGTGTGCAGCGTGGAACAGAGATATTTACATACCCCAATCAATTAGCTATAAATGGCGTTAATTATAGAAACGGCGCCATTCAAGCACATGCACCAGGTTGTATCAAAAATATAGATGTTTATTTTACAAGAATTAGAGCTGGTTTTTCGCCGTTGACTTGCATAATAAAGAACATTGACCTTTCTTAGAGCTTCATTATACATTGCATAACGTTTAAAGCCAAATTCGACTTTTTCCCTTCTTGTCACTGATTCAGACAGACAAATCAATTTGCTGGTTCGTCGATTCTTTCCGTCTTCCTTATGTGAGAATGCAATGAAAAGCGTCAAAATAATTTGCAACCTCTTCGGGCATATTGAGCAGTGAGGCGTTAGTATTTCGAAGGGTCTTTTAGTTTATCATGTTTGGTTCATCCAAATTAAACTTAACCTTTTAGTGGTCAAGTATTAACAATGTTTGCAAACATAAGCTAGTTAAAGCAGTGGCGGTTTGAAGCTTTCAAAAGTTGTCCTGTGTAGGCAATTCTTGTTTTAGTCAATTTTTATGGTTCTTAATTTGGTTATTGCCATGTTTAATTGAAATGTCCACCTCAAGAAAATTTAATATTGACTAAGTTTGTGTGATATACAAATTATGAAATATGACAAATTTCTATCTACACACTTTCGTCTGGTAAATTTAAGAAAATGAATCCTATTTATGATTGCTTTGATTAATATTTATCTTCATGATTTAATTTTTGTCAATAAATATTGAAAATTAGACGTAATATTTATCAATACACTCATAAAGCCAAGTGAATTGAAATGTAGAAATGTTTCAGGATAAGACATAGCAAAGAGGGCAAAAAAGTATTCACGTATAAAATACTATAGCAATTCTCTTGACAAATCAAATAATGCATTTCAAACAAGAACTGAATTGTATATTAACAATATAACACTAAACTTCACAGATAACCATGAAACTCATGAAAATATAACATTCATATTGTTTTCTTCTTGTTTTGACACATTAAAATACTATGTACTGTAAGCACCAAATTTATGAAGGGGGTATGGATAAACGTTGCTGATGTAAATGGTATTTATAAATCTATTTTGATCCCACTTTATACATTTATTAGAGAGACAATCAGAATGGTGACGTTCTTCTAACGCACTAAATCTTAAACTGATAAATAATTCATGTCCATAGCATTTTTTCAGTATTTCAGTGTATCAAACTATACTAATCTGTAGCCTAAAGTTAGAATTCATGTTTTATAAATATGTAAACGAGGGCTGAAAAATTAATGTACTTTGCGAAATCAATGACTTCATTGCAACAAAAAAAAAGAGAGTTCTCACTTTTGCAATATACGTTAAACGTTGACGTAAGCTTTTATTAGAAACGTATTAAATAAAATGTTTTTGCAAGCAATGAAAGGGAATCTTTATCGGTTACCTTTTCAGTAAGACGGTAATCCAATTCAATTGGACATTCACCCATTGAATTAATCATTCGTCCATTTTATTAGGCATTAAAGGGGTATTTTATGTACAACATTTAAGTCCTTCACAAATTAAAGTTCACTCGGACTCGCAACCTACTTCATTAAATTGATAGTATTTATGGAAGATGTTAACTATATCCGTTGTTAAAACAGATTGCTATTTTGATTGCACGTGTTTGTACTAAGTTTTTTTTATTCACTTTCAATATTTAATGAGCAATTTGTTGAAAACCCCGATTGCTGGCAGTTATTTTTAACAGGAAGAATCATTAACGCAGTCAGACGAGTAACTGTCGATATAATGTTAACGTCGTTGTCGTCTGTTTCTGCTGGAATACAGTTAACTTATTTTTAAACTTCGGAGACATGTGCAGTAATGGACTATACTAATTTTACGAGATAATGTCTCCATTTTCTACCCATCAGGCTCTGATTTCAAACAATCAACACCTTATTTTCCTCACATGGCGGTAATTGAGCCGTTTCCATGGAGCCGAAACCCAAACCCTAGGTTCCACAAACAAGGTTTCGTGCATCCTCGCGCTGTTAGAATATGGACACTTGATACATTAAAGTATAAAATAAACAGTTACGTCCCCAACAGAATTCAAATTCGATGTTTGTGTAAGATATACACAACATAGGAATAAGCTGAATATATCTTGCAATGATTTTTATCGCTTTACTTCGTTGTACAGAAATATGTCCTGTAATCGAATGCTGTGATTTTGATGTAGGCCTGACATATTGCATGGCACTTTGTGTTCTATATTTGGGATTCTTCAATGTCTTCCTGGTTGTAGACAAATTCAACTACGAGGGGTTGCTTTCATTGTAATTACAAGACAACATCTTAATTTCAATTACTCCAAAAACAGCCCCTCTCCCTCCAAAGTACAAGTAATGTTGTTTATGTTTGAGGCTCTAAACAGAATCAATGTTTGCTCCACTTTCAGAAACATGACAGTCGATTATAATTAAACCTTAAGGGGAATACTGCAATAATGCTTCTCTCCAAATGAAGACATCTGCATTGATTGCGAGGATACATGTATAGACTAAAAGAATATCCGTCGACTAATAAAACTGACACTCAAGCTACATCAAATACTAGTAGTTGTTGGACGGAAATCGTTAGATAGACGTAATGAAATGCAACACTACATGAAGGTAATTGCCTATGCTTTGTATGTAAGATTTCCTTTTATGAAGTAAAGCAATGAATGGGGCATGTACTAGTAGTCATTAAGAGGTTTAGTTTTTGGATGTGTCTCTCCTGGTAATGTCATACATCCATACCCGGCGTGTCTTTGCGTCGTTCTGGATGCAAAGCACCGTGGGGTGACTGCGAACAATGACAATGCTCATGTCAAAGTCCGCGTTTCTTTCCAATCCCAAGGATGCTCTTATCATTTTGATTCCCAACAATCACACACAATCACAAAATTTGGCCCCACCATGCTAGTTAGGGCAAAGCAATATGCAATCACTTGTCTGTTTATGCTTTTTTGTTTTAACGAGGAATCACAATAGCGGTCTGAATTAAAGGGGCGCATCGGCGAAGGGGACATACATAACTGTGTAAAATATATGCACTGAAATGGTAAAATATATATTACCATATTTAGCTTTGTTTCGGGTTCAAGATTCTTTCAGTCGATAGGCAAAGGTTTTTACGCCCTATACAAAATAAAGTTTGTCTGTTGGAGTTAAAAGAATACTTTAATATCAAAGTACGTCTATCTACGAAAGTTTATAAAAACTCCTTAAATATCAAATTACGAATGCTAATTTGATAGGTAAAAAATAAATGGATATATGTAGGTGTTCCTAATAACAAGTCTAGAGGCTTTATGTTTTGAAGCTCGATAATGCAACATGGAGGCGGAAAGAACATTATATAATGCATTATGATGCTTGCAGAAATTGATGAATTTGATACACGTGTTACCCCAGGAACGTGACCTATCATACTTTATAATTTTTTTATGTTCTCCAAATATGTTATTTTGGAAGAAAGAATGAAAGTATATATCGGGTTTCGTAGACTCTTTGGTTAATATGATCTTGTTATTACTCAGAGATTTCATTAATTTTGACATTGCAAATGAAGACATTATTAAAAAAGACAATAAAATTAGAGACGTGCAATACTCATGGAAAGGAATTATAGTCTTTCAAGAGATGCTCTTTTATAGGCAAGAAGTCAATATACCTACTTATCTTTTCTTTATTTTACTTGTCGCGATTTTGACCCATTTCGCTACGAACAAAAGGCAGCCAAACACCTTGTACATGTATCTTAGTGTGAAAGTCATTGATAACTGGTCCCGCCGTTAAGACATTCGAGTACGTTATAGAGTTAGCCACTTGTCAGTTGTCACAAGCAATGCGGAACTAGCTATTTTCTATTTAAAAGGAAGATATTTTGAATATGTTTTTGGCAGGCTACACAACGTTTGTGATATTAATATAAGTGTACTTATTTCTGCTCAAGACATTGCGATAACTTAATTCTCTTTTTAAAATCATGTTGCTTTTAATTCTAAGTGTTGGGGAGATGGGTGTTTGCTAGCTACATCCCTATCAAGTTGTCTTCACATTCTACAATGTATACAGTAATTTTTAAAATTTGAATAAATATTAGAACCATTTTAACAAGAGCTTGGACTTTGGGTAGTTGGTATCAAACAGCATTGTGACGTAGGCCTGTATATTTTATTGCTTGCCACTCAGATATTGCTCTTTGAAATCAACAAGATTAGTCTGGCTTTTGAGCTAAGACGACGCAATCGGTGTAAATTTCACTTCAAACCAGTGTCATTTTGAACTTGTTTTGACGCAAAAATAGATAGTAACGTCCTACTGAAAGTCCAAGGTCTTGTTAAAATTGTTCTATATTAAGAGGGCTCGATGGTTGTTGCCATTTGTACACTCTTTTGATCTCCTTTAGAAGAAGAGCTCTATATAGAAATATAGAAAATACCAAAATTTAAAATGCTAATTTTATGGAATTTTTCTCTACACTAAATTTTAAGTTACATGTATATCTAAACCGATCATATCTTAAAATTTCTGGTCAGACCTGGTGGTTAATTTGCTGACCATCCAGCCTCCTGAAGGGTGTTATATAATATAGCAATCAACATCCCTATCAGGTGACATTGTAATTTTGATTTGAATGAATTTTTCTGCTGAACACGAACATCTGAGAACTATAAGGCTCTACTTAACGCACCAACTGACCTACTAGTATAACAAGTTAACGTCTACAAGAACGTCGGTCTGTAAGGATAATTCGGAGTTTTTCATTTTAACGTTATCACCTGCTATGTTGAATGGCGGTCCTTACAAAATGCTATCGATCTCAGAGTTTTTCATGACTTCCTACATATAACTGTCAAGATGCACGAACTCTCACTGCTTCTCCGATCTCTCGTAAAACTTTACCCCCTAAAAATTTTAGTCTACGTTTTATTATTTGGCAATGGCAATGCTAGAGACGTTTAAATCAGCATCTTTTAGTAATGATGGAGCTTAATGCCCCTCACACCCATTCTCTCACCAGAGGTCGTGCTACACAAGCTTCGCTTACACCTCTGTCAACGCCCGATGTACAAGATTCTTGCACAAACTTAAACGATGGGCAAAATGTATTTAAAACATATGTAATTATTCCTTTTGTCTATGAATATGATTAAGGATAATTAAATTTAAATCTTTAACGCCGTTATTTATTTTTATTTCAACGTTACTGGAAGAACTATTTTGCGGAGGTAAACATTAAAATATGATCACATGATCTAGTTTGACAGATGTTTGAAAAATTAGTTTCTGTACGCTACCAATTCATCGATTATTTTACATAAATCAGCAGCAATGTCATCTCCTGTGATGTTTTTAAACGTGTCCTCAAAGTCATCGCCCGTCGATGACTTCCCTTCATGCTGATTGTACAGAAGAAGCGAATCAACAATGCCATGTGCTCGCCATGCTTGTTTTGATCATGTGACAGACTATTTTTCCGGCGTTGACAGAGGTGTATACGAAGCTTGTGTAGCACGACCTCTGGTGAGAAAATGCCTCACACCATTTCCAAATTTGTTAAACTTTGATTGATTTATAAGAGTTTTTTGGTGATTTTATAGCAAAAATCACGGGTTGCATGATGGAAAAGTATTGATCAAGGATGATGGCATCCTCCTCCCTTCCTCTTTGTGCTGTCCATTCCCCTTATTGCCATTTATGAATTTAAATTTTATGTATATTTTATATAATACACATACATGTAGGATTAAATGGAAATCTTAATTAAGGAATCTGAAAAAGTTAATAATTATCTTAATGGGCTTACGCAGCGAGTTTCTTAAACACTATTTTGTATTAAGAAAAAATAATTTGAATCATTGTTTTTTTTGAAGTGTGGTAAGCTAAAAAAGGATCTGATTAACTATTTATAGTATATAAGAAAAACTCACTCTACAATTTAAAAGTGAAAAAATCATATAAAAGAGGAGAAAGAGCCTTGATCTCAAAGGGAAAGCTGAAAAAATGTCAAATCGTTTTTGTTTTTTTTTTTGTTTTCATTTTATCTTAATTGAATCAAATGAGCGTAAATATTTCCTGTTTTATCACATAGGTCACGAAAATGAACAAATAAAGTATAAAAACCTCTTCGTTTCCATACACATTAAAAGTGGTCACAATATTGACACTACATCTGCAGAGACTACCGGTATCATGTATATACACTTCTCTTCCTGCTCCACTCTCAGAGAATGGTTTTTGTTGGCATCTTGTTTTCAGATACATGATGATTAATTGGCAATAGGATGTTATTGATGTTTTGCTAGTTTCATAAGCCAATTAGTCAGTAAATTCAGATACTGGAAACTCGTTTTAAGTGCCTGTGACATTTTAAAATTAGCGTCCAATTTTTTTATGTTGGCTTTATAAGGTCATAAATCATCATTGCTTTCCCCAGAGAAAATACATCTGGGTATTTGGAGTACTTTAGAAGACACCTTGTGATAGCTTTTAGAATTTTTTTTGAGACAGCGGTCATGGCATGATTTACAACACGAGTCATACACATTCACCTTAAAAATAACAGCAATTTTCTTTAAACAATGAAACAATTGATAAAATCGTGTACTCGATATATAAAATGTTTCACAGAATAGTGTTCCCAAGGTACTATTTTATCTTTTATCTTAACTTTTATATCTCTACGTGTTCGAAATGTTAACTCTTGAATCGCGTTAGCATTAATCATTATAACCTTGTTTGTTTATAATTTCATATCGAACACAATGCATTGTGAATGCTCCCGAATTAAGGAACATATACTTTATTGAGCTAATTATAATCAGATATTGCGATCCGGTTAATTAAAAAACATTGGAACTGTTTATGACTGGAGATCTTAGGTCTTAGGAATAGGATGAAAAAGAGATTTGTAAAAATTTCTGCTATTTTCATTTTACGATAATGTCTGAGGGCAAACGATTAATCGATCTATCTACAGAAACTCGGTGGCTTTACTGCTATCGAATGGGACTTTGTCCAATAGTTACATAAGAGTCCACAACAGTGCCAACAGCTTCAGCCAAATGAATGCCTTATGTCTGTATAACCATTAAAACCTATAGAGAAAATAGTACGATTAATGAAATTGTTGGACCAGTAGCGACCATTTAAATCGTGATTAATTTAGGACCAGGGGTTAATGGTTCATAGAAAGACCGTTTTCTGTGTCACAATTCGAGGATTAACATTAATTTGACTGTATTTTGTAATCGTAGAAATTGACTGCAAGGTACTTGTAAGCATTAGTCTTTTTTTTTCTCTCACCCTCTCTTTGGTTTGTCATATGCAAATTAACACTGATCATGAGTGTGAGAATTTAACTATCTAGGAATCAAATGAAGAATGTACCGTTAATTATTGATATAACCGAGATCAATTCTTATAAATCCCATTTGAAAGCAAATGTCATTTTCGGTAATTGTATGGGTGGCTGTGATAATAGAGAAATGGTCAATGGGTTTCGATTGTTCTGCAAAGGACAAAAAGGACCCGTCAATAGGGAATCTACTTAAATACATTGAATTGTATAATCACTAATTAACTTCACAGATTATTGATTAGTATACCGTAGCAAGAAATTTGCCCTGTTTTACAATGTAAGTGCAATGAAATTGTCACATATTCAAATACTCTTAGACAAATTTGCATGGTCCAATAAATGTGTTCAATTAGCTGTTAAGGAATTATTCATTTTCATTTACATCGAATGATATAAAATACTCACTGACCTCCCAAAAAAGTAAAAAAAACAACCTGAAAGACAATAAATGTAAAGATAAATATTCTTTTAATTCTGATAATAGCGAAAAAGAGAATTTGTTGTAAATACACAAAACCTTATTGACTTTCCTCCATTAAAAACCCCATCACCAGGAGGAATTCTCACCGAAGATTTGTCAATTTTTTTTTCACATTTGACTGCCCCTTGAATCATCGAATAACATAGACCAGAGAAATTTAACACCTTGAAGACTCGCAGCCTCAATTTTGGACGAGAAGAGAACGGAATGTGTCAGGCCAACACTGATCTGATTTCCCACAAGTCCTTAATGGGTTCAGAGATCTCTTAATGCTTTTACTGTTTATATACGACTTGGGCATCCTTTTTGCAAGAAATTGGCCAAAGATCTTCCTGTTCACGACTGTCTTGGTTTCTCTCATGCAGGGTTAATTCTTGAATACTTTTTCCAGCATTAAACTCTTAAACTCATACTAGTATTTTCCTACCTATAGGCCTGCTTATTTGATTCATAAGGTTTTGTTCGTTGGATGTAGTTCCTTTTGATTGACAAAGATCTTTTAAAACGGTCTTTTGAGCAATTGTTACTGTTAAGATTTGTTCTCCTTCAGAGACCCGTGTGCCTTGCATTAGCAATGAAGCATGTTTTTCAGTACAATAGGGTCAGCTGGATATCATTTTGTAGAGTCTATACTGGATTAGTATTAATTAGAACTGTGTTGATGATATGCTTTTGACAAATTAATAAACTGAATGCGATGACAAGATTTTAATATGCTTTGATAAACTGTTGTCTGTGTTATTAGTTTTCTTTAGAAGATTTCTACATGGCTGTATCAACCTCATAATGAAAAGCAATAGCTTTTTGATGTAAATTCATCTTTGTTGTGCGTCTGTTACAAATCCCATCATCAATAGAAACTGGCCACTGAAGCAGGAAAACTAATAATCATGATACACACACATGATACACACACATAAAACAGTTTCTGGTCCCTTCTGAAGTAAACTAGTATGATTTATTAAGGCGAGAGTGTGTTTGAAGGGGGGGGGGGGGGGGGGAGTTGTTAGTATTTCATGGTCAACGCTGGTTTTTACCCAATTTTAATGCTTGTCATTTTGGATATCATTTCATAGGATTTTTAATATGATTTTCAGCTTAAACTATATTATTTTGTAATTTAATATTTTAAAAAATCCCAGTTGGTAGGTTGAAAATTTTGAATAATTTTTGTATTTTTCTGTATATCTTTAAAAAGAGCTCTTCGACTCAAGTTCTTAAACAAAGTACTGAAGTACTGACGGGAGTTGATTTTATCAATTATCATTTATTTTAAAATCAACTTATCTTGCATGGCAATTAGTTTCTAGTCTGTATTTGAATTACGCGCTTTTTTATTATATGAATTTTTAGACTTTTTCAACAAGAATTTCGAGAAAACCCATATGAATCATGTTGTGTAATATTTAAAGATAGATTTCAAACTATGTATTAGTAATCGAAACAATTCTAAAAATCGTATGGATCCAAGCACTATTGATATCAAACTCTAGTCTCATTCAACCAGACGCTCGGCTGTCTCCGCTAATCTCCGCCAAGCAAGAGAGCCTCTCTGCTTGTCGGAGATTACGGAGACAGCCGAGCGTCTGGTTGAACGAGACTTTATAAAACTCTGGCGTAGGAACACATGACACTACAAAAATATCTAAATTGTTCGTATTATATAAAATCTGACTATTTTCAAAGTGTTTATAGATAAGCTTCCTTGAAAAACAATGCTTCAGTATACATAACATCGAATTTTTTTTTATTATTTTCAAGAACTAAGTCTTGTCAGCGGTGATGATTTGTGCTTAGGTCCAAACACTGTTTCACTTTCGGTTTGCCAGAGTAACTGCATAGGAGAGTTGATTAAAATCAACTCCCAAAAATGATAGTTTCATTCTATTTGACATGCCTGCATCTGAATGATAGATATCTTTATTTAAAAAAAAAGGAAAAATGTACGTTGAAGAGGTTATCTACATAGCATTCAATATAGAAATAAGAACATTTTCCTTTCGTGGAAAAAAAGTATAATCTGATTTGACGGAGCTATGGAAAAATCGATAGCATCCCCATATTGAAAGACGAGTACATGCCAGTTGTAAGGTTCCTTGACATTTTTAGATTCAAAGATTAGTTTAATTATGATGAATTCAGTGGTAATGTGATCTGCTGAAATATCCGTGTAAGTAATAAAATTAATTATTTTGGCCTTTGATAAGATAATAATGAAATAAAGAAAAAAAAATCAATATAAATAATATCAACACAGCGCACTTGCACCCAAAAAATATAGCCTTTTTGTTATACACAGGTACAAACATTTTTACACTGAAGACTGTGTTGGTCTCAAACTCTTCGTATAGATTATTACAATGTACTAATTGCATGCCTGTCTAGACATTTTTTCTAAGATCTAGAGTCACAGCAGTATTTATGTTTTTAAAAGCCCATGACTGTGAATTAAATACAAACTTTGCTATTAGCGCAGGCATGTTTTAACATTTCACCATGGCAGTTAGTGAAAATCATCAGAATACTGGGACAAAGTTTTTTCTTTGGTATGTATTTCTCACTAGCTCATGAACTTAGGGTTAATCTTAGGAGTCATATAATTCTCTGCAATTGGGTTTACTTCTTTTAATGCCTAGCAATCAGCAGATTTTTGTAAGCTTTACTTTTGTATGCTCTCGATAACAAATTAACTTAATGTAAATCGTTTTATTTGAATTAGCATAGAATAAATCGAGATTGGTTTGAAATCAAATTCAATTACATATTATTTCATAAAACACATGGATATGTAAATAATTGATACACTAGTAATTATGATCCCCTACCCTTCACTGGCGACCCCTTATTATCAGAAAACACTTTAATGAGGATATTTAGCAATAAATGAAATAGGATAGAAAGACCAAGAGTTTTGTGATATGGACAGAAGTGGTGCTATTTAATTTGGTCGTCTGAACATCTTAGGTGCATGCATTGTTTATTTGTAGCTGCACAAATTTCATCGATGCTTACATCCAGTTTCGTGCAAGGATCATTATATCAGGTCACTATGAGAGAGAGAGAGAGAGAGAGAGAGAGAGAGAGAGAGAGAGAGAGAGAGAGAGAGAGAGAGAGAGAGAGAGAGAACCAAAATTTTATAATTGTTATAAGTATACATAATGGGTGTAAGATCAATCTTTTTTCAGTTATGTTTTGTGAAAATATTGAGTCTGAGAAGCGAAACAATAGATAATTTAATCTAGAAACTTTTGAAATTTGAAGTTCATCATTTGTACAAAGATATTAAGACGGGATGCCGATTTAAAAAAAAATATTCTCATTTTTGTTTTAAAAATGAAGGAAATTTACATCCTTAAACTTTGTTACACA
Organism: Magallana gigas; assembly: GCF_963853765.1. Taxonomy (NCBI): domain Eukaryota; kingdom Metazoa; phylum Mollusca; class Bivalvia; order Ostreida; family Ostreidae; genus Magallana; species Magallana gigas. The sequence goes on along the minus strand of NC_088860.1, from coordinate 16,347,538 downwards.
CACGATTTAAAAAAAAAAGTTTCGCTGTGCACAAAATTGTGCTATTTAAAGCAGTGAACATTACTATTAGTAACTGTTAACCCTTCCTTTTTCTTAACATCGATACCCTTTAAGCGTAACGATTAAATACCATGTGGTAATTTTGTTTGATATACATGTACGATATATTTAATTACGTAACAACTCAATATCCTTTGTGAATATTATGCTACAACGGTGTGTCTTCGCTATTCTTTTTGATATATACAATACAAAGTATCGTATGACATTCGTTCATTCCTCTGTGTGTGAGCCTCCAATATTTAATTTGCTTACAAATATTGATGCAGCTAGGCATGCCATGTAACACATTATAGTACATTTATCCACCATTACAGTGTACCACCTGGATTGTTATCATAGATCCATAGATCAGTTGTTTGTCCCTTTAATTTGTGTTTTTCTCACTTTACATTTTGCAGATATTACCATATTTTATTTTGCACGATGTTTTATTTAAAACAAAAATTGACGTTTGTCATTTGTGTTTAGCATAAAGCTATTTTTTAAACCACTTAGTATACCATTGTCTGTCGGCGTGATATAAAGATTCCATCTTGAAGCACTTTTTCTGAAACCTTCTCACAGTAATGAGCTTCGTAATATTCAATAGGTGTATGGTGACCAGAATCAATCAGTTATTTGTCTACGGATTTAAGGTAGCAATAAAAACCTTGCATTAAATTGATGAGACGATATGACCTATATTTATCGCTCTAGGTGATGTAAGTCAATTCGATATTTTCTAATCGAACCATTAACGTTGACTGGCTTTCTATGTCTCTCACCATAATGACTGTTGAATCAAATCGTGATTGTATGTACGACACCTCCTATCAACAAGAGCGATTATGACCAAGATTAAGAGTTGTCATCTTGAAATATGCAATCTGATGCTTTTAAGACAATTGCTTGCTTTTCTGACTTCTCTGTTCAGAAACATTTAATATGGATTTTTTATAATTGCGACTGCAGATATTGCATAAGATAAGATAAAACACTCGAGATTTTAGCACATTACAGGTAAAATGTCGTCAGCTTATACATTTCACAGATAAATTCCTCCGGTTCGATACAATATGTTGAGACATGCGTGTAAAGTAAAATCTAGAAAAATGAGGGAACTTAAGCGATTTTATGTCAATTTGTCAGGTAACATTACTATGCCTCGATTAAGGAGTCGTCCAGCCCGGCAGAACCGGAAGTGCCAGGTACCGGATTGGAGATAAGAAATAATGACAGGCAATCGGTCTTGGCTCCTGTAATCAGCTGTAAACTGCTAGGTACATAGACAGAATCGAATAAATCAAAGGTTACGTAAGATGCAGGACCGTTATAATGTTTTCTCAAGAAAGTAATCATAAAGTCGGCAAAGCATGAGGTTGCTCGTCAAGATTATCAATAAATATCTGCCAAGTGTCTGAAATCGTTCTCAAGTGATGGGTCTAATTGTGGATTCATTAACCTAATGCATATGTTCCCTTTGAGATGCTTTGCGTGATAAATTCTTCAAAGCCCTGAAAGCCCAATATACGTGATTTCATTTCGCGACGTTTAATTGTAATATGCGCAAAATGCAAAAGTCAAACATGGCAGTAATTATAGCATTGATCACACAGAAGGACGGAGTCGGATCGAGTAACATTCCAATTACTGTTCCTTGAAGTCCATGCAGCATTGGAACAACAAAACCTTTGTAAAAACAATCAGAAGAACATTGATAATCGCCCCGAACCTTGGGTAATTGAAACCAGTCATTTTGCTCCCGTATTCTAGTCTGGAAATTAGATATTGGCCTTAATTATCTCTCCATTTTTGGAAGCATTGTTCTTGAAATGCAATGATTCCGTAGAGAATCAAAGGGTTGCATGTTGAATGAATATTACATAATATGTAAAATAAGTGTTCCACTGAGAGTAGATTTGTGATGTATGTGATATAAGTAAAGCGACAAAAACAGTAGAAATCAAAGCAAACAAAACAAAATAATTTAAAAAAAAACATCCAAACTATTTCAGTACGTCATTTTGATTGATTTATTGGCACCCCACGCCCACCCGACCCACAATCCCCCACCCAAGAATTTTTAAATTGCATACTACAGTGTAGTTGTTCAAAAGAAAATCTATAGATGCAGTGAAAAATAAAATCTTTAAAAATTGCATTAAAACTAAATATTCAAGTGCTTCCGTTTATAGAAAAAATCTATGTTACCGAACACTGGCAAATAAACAGTTTGAACTAAATTTCCGGGAATTTTTTTTTGAGTACATGCTCATTGATTTCAATATACAATCCATTACTTTACTCTCGCATTACAGACGCTATTTATATTCCACTGATAGTTATTTATATTTCATTACTATTTAATTATTTTTTCCCATGATGATTGTTAAAGTAGTGTTTCAACCTTCGCTGTTTGCGGAAAAAAGATTTGCCCTGTATTAACAAATATACATGTAAGTCAATAATAGTAATGTGATTTGTCGTAAAGCCGAGTACGGTTGGACATAAATCTTCCGGGAAATCTCTTATTTGTAGATCAGTTATAGCAGACAGAACAAGCATCGACTCGTATAAATTTACATCATATAATCGTATTACCTAAATATTTAATGTGTCGTGATAGATTCATTTTCTTGCTCCGTTGTAAATTCAATTTAAAAATTAATACAACATTGGCATCAGATGAATTTAGATTTATGAATTATGTACAAAGTGTCATTTGCGCTTGAGTTGTTATTTTAGTGACGTCTGTTAGAGTCTAGAATACGTATTTGCACTCGTTGGCAGTTGTAGATTCGTAAATTAAAGTGACGGATTGATAAATGAGTTCGATTGTAATTTTATTATTAAGAAATGGGGTATATTAAAGGATGGTTGCCAATTGCATTGAATCTTTCTATTTAAAAGCTCCTTGTTTTGTTTCCTTACTTTACAGTAAACACCAACTAACTATCATGATTTTCAGAGATTTGCTCCTTTTTTTGCTCTATATATCACTAATGAATTCATTGGTCTGGTGCATTTCATCTATAAAAGGTACGGTAGATCACCGCAAGGTGTAGGCTACTTACACTAAAATCTCGGATATGAGCATCTCGTGGGAGAATGGTGAGATTTCCATATCCCACATAAATCACCACCCTATTCCCATCTGAGGAAAAAAAGCTTAATTAAACACCCACCATGATGTGATGTGTGTGGTGAAAATATGAGTACAAGTCATCTACAACGTCCCACTATTTCATCATCTTGCAATTTCAAAGGTTATTCATTGTTTTATTTTAAATCAAGGGAAATTATGGAGCTTCTATCAGACATATATATTGTACCTTCTGCAATACCGGTATATAGGCACTGAATACTTGCGATCTTAGAGAATGTTCAGACCTATTTGTCTAATCAACATGTATATAGGGAATGACAACAGGAAATGGTAACACGTTATAGTTTATATTTTCATTTTAATTGAATCCAAATCGTGGAGCACATTGCGCAGTTCTGAGGAACTGGCTCAGTGGTCAAAGGCGTTAAGCCAGTAACCTAAAAGTCGCTGTTTCACACCCGATATGGTCCCTTGATGTTGTGTGTTGTGCCCTTGGACAGGGCACCTTATCTACATCGTACCTATGCGCCTTCATGGCTGGTAGAAAGGTTTAACTTTTAACTCTAAACCATTCTATTCAATATATTAAAGAAATACAGTTTTGGAGACCATCAATTATACCATTAGAATGAAATGATTTGCAAATATGAATAAAACATTTACATGTAGCGTTCGTTTACATTTTGTTGATATGATGAGATGATTCTTTTCATCAGCGCGTTCATGTAATGATTTGTTTAATATTTTATTGTTTATATTTTGTATTGAATGTGTGTGATATTATACACCTGTCTTTAGTATATTACTGACTTTTTTCTTTTTTCTATTTTCATTACGGCTGCTTCATAAAGGTAAGACAGTTTTAATTTCTTTACGTTCGCATCCATCCTTTTAAAAAGTAACATCTTTAGGTATGCAAATGCTATCATTTAGTCATTTTCATTCATATTCATTGCATTAAATGTTCATTTCACTCCTATAATTAATCATAAATTCCCATCACGAATGCAGCGGTCATCATTTAATGTTCTGGAGACGTATAAAGTCTTTGGTTAATTTCCGTCATTAGTCGCTCCTTCCTTTCTATCACGAAAAACAGGCGTTTAGTCCCTGGTTATTATGGCGTAGACTTTGTAATGTCGGTTTTGTTTGAAGAGATTATAATACATCGATATGCATGTGATTTGGTAGATAGAACAGACAGGTTTTATTGGTTGCTTGACTTCTTAAAGGTTTACTGCAGATAGGTCAGTTATAGGCAATAGCAGTGGTTAAATACAATGAGAAAGTTAAATATGTATTGTAACCTATGGCATGTCAACGTTGCAATATTCGATCTTTTCCATTTGTATTATATAAATATTCATTTGTATTGTATAATTTTCCATTTGTATTCTATAATTTTTCATTTGTATTGTATAAATTTCATTTGTATTCTATAATTTTCTATTTGTATTGTATAATTTTCCATTTGTATTGTATTAATTTCATTTGTATTCTATAATTTTTTATTTGTATTGTATAATTTTCCATTTGTATTGTATTAATTTCATTTGTATTCTATAATTTTTTATTTGTATTGTATAATTTCCATTTGTATTGTATAATTTTTCATTTGTATTGTACAATTTTCAATTTGTATTCTATAATTTTCAATTTGTATTCTATAATTTTCAATTTGTATTGTATCCGAGGGATTGTTTATTTGTTTTGTTACGAAGGTTATCATTGGTTAAAAGTTTTATACTGTATTGTGGGAAAACCAGCGAGATGTTCCGGATGCTGAACGCAAACTGGTCCCCTTAACATGACTTGTTTTAACACGTCATAGGCGTTGGAACCGGAGGGGGGCACTTTCATTGCAAAGTTAGACCTAACCATTAGGCACATAGCATCATAGAGGATTCAGCTCCCCCCCCCCCCCCCCACACTTTTTCTCGCAGCAAACATAATTGAACTGAAATTTACCTTGAAAAGATTGAAATATTGAGAAGTTGGAGTTATAGGTATACTAGCCCCCCCCCCCCCCCCTCCCTCCCCCACAGATTATGAATTTCATGATTTTGAGAATTAGGTTTTGTCAAGATTTCTGAGGATTAGTCTAGCCCCCCCCCCCACTTTCAATTTGCTTGCGACGCCACTGCTTGACGTGGTGGTCTATTTAGCGGCAGTGAAGCTAGTGTGAGGCTCGCCGTATTGGACAACTTGGGACTGTTCTGGTTTTTTTTTCCAGGTAAACAGGTCATTGTGATAAAAGATATACCAAGACATTATACACATGAAGCTGGTTAACCGAACCAGATTTTTCAAACCTGGTATAGACCAGTAGGGACGTACAATACATGTACGTCTCTCGATAGACTTACTGTTAATGAAGGGACACGGGCAGATCGAGACACCTTATACAGTCATTATATATGTATAATGCCTTGGTATATCTTTTATCACGATGGCCCTATCTGTTTACCTTAAAAACCCAGAAAAGTCCCAAGTTGTCCAACACGACAAGCCTCATACTGGCGTCACAGCCGCTAAATGAGATCACCACGTGTTTAAAACATGTTAAGGGGACCAGTTTGCGTTCAGCATCCGGAACATTTCGCTGGTTTCCCCAAAATACAGTATAAAACTTTTAACCAATGATAACCTTCGTAACAAAACAAATAAACCAATCCCTCGGATACAATACAAATTGAAAATTATAGAATACAAATCGAAAATTATAGAATACAAATTGAAAAATGTACAATACAAATGGAAATTATACAATACGAATGAAAAATTATAGAATAAAAATGAAACTTATACAATACAAATGGAAAATTATACAATACAAATTGAAAATTATACAATACAAATGGAAGATTATACAATATAAATAGAAAATTATACAATACAAATGTAATTTATACAATACAAATAGAAAATTATAGAATACAAATGGAAAATTATAGAATACAAATGGAAAATTATACAATACAATGAATATTTATATAATACAAATAGAAAAGATCGAATATTGCTACGTTTGACATGCCATAGTAACCTAAGACTAAGTATTTATTGTTAATTGTTCTGTGTCCTTGAATGACTGCAATGGTTTAGCCTTAGGTTAAGGTGGCATATTTCTGTCCTCTATTTTGCAATTTTAATTAGATTATGTCGACATTCAAGGTTAACGTTATTACGTTGTTATGCAACATCACATTTTGGAAGTAAATGCATTTGTATGGTGGTATACTACTGCCCCCTGTGTGCAAATTAATTTTTTCATCAAATGTGTAAACATGCAAGATAGTTATGTGTCAACATGCAACATCAGTATGTTGACAGATTAAAATTAGATAAGAATTATAAAAATCTAGAAAAATTCAAATATCGCCAACATGCTAGATGTTACTAATTCATGTTCACATACAACGCATTTATGTCGACATGCAACTTATTCATGTTGACATGCAAAATAGTTATGCTGACATGCAAGAAAAATATGTTGACATACAACTTATTTATGTCAACGTGCAACTTTATTATCTTAACATGAAAGATAAATGTGTTGACACTCAATTAATTATGCCAAAAAAATGCACTTGGACATACTAATCTCGCATGTTGACATAAGCAAGTTGTATGTCACGATAAATACGTTTGATGTCAATATATTTATGTAGCATGTCGACATATTTATCTCGCACGTCAACATAAATAAGTTACCATCTAGCATGTTGGAAATCATAAGTGGATGATTTGATTCTTCTTGTATGGTGGCATATTTCTGCCCCCTACGTACACGTTAAATGTCAACATGCAATAAACTTTTGTCAATATGCAATATTTTTATGTGTTTATGTGTAAGTCGCATGTCAACATAAATAAAACGCATGTCGACATGAATAAGTTGCATGTCTACATAAATAGAACCATTTTAACAAGAGCTTGGACTTTGGGTAGTTGTGTCAATCGGCGATGTGACGTAGGCATGTCTATTTCATTGCTGGCCACTCAGTCATGGCTCTTTGAAATCAACAAGATTTGGCTGGCTTTTGAGCGAAGACTACGCAATCGGTGTATATTTCGCTTGAAATCAGCGTCATTTTAACTTGTTTTGACGCAAAAATAGATAGTTACATCCTACTGAAAGTCCAAGGCCTTGTTAAAATGGTTCGAAGTCGCATGTTGACATACATAAGTCGCATGTCTACTATTTAACCTGCATTTTGAGATAAATAAGTTGCATGTAGACGTGTCTACTTAATTATCTCGTATGTCACGTAAATAAGTCGTAAGCTGTCATAATTATGTTGCATCTTGCATCTACTATGTCAGATACGTTAGAAAATGATTTTACCCATAATAAAATCAGATTCCCTTAAATATTTGTAACTTGTATGTCAACATAATTATCCTGTATGAATATGCCACTATATTTTGGAGATTTCAAATACATGTAATTTTGATTTGATTGCAATTCCTTGCATGTCAACATATTTATCTCACATGTCGAAGTATTTGATTTTAAAAAATGACTTTCACACAAGGAGCAGAAATATGCCACAATGCATTTGCGAAGGAATTAAGAAAGATTTTAAGCATATAATATATAATATCATCAAAATATGACTAACATCTAGCAACTTTGTTATATTGAGCATTAAAATTTTTGTTGACATGAAGTATACTTAAATAATACAACTTTATCAACATAAATGCTTACATGCAATATATTTATGTTGATATGCGAGGAAATTCAAGTTGCATGTCAGAATAAAAAAATATCTTTAACGTCATCATGAAAAAGTTGCATAACAAAATGAATAAGTTACATATTATAATAAAATCAGTGGCACATCAACAACATAAAATTATAGAATTATAAAAATGCATATCAACATTCAAAAGTTGCATGTCAACATAAGTTACATATGAAGAAAGATAATTTGTATACCAATATTATTAATTGCATGAAAACATGAAATAAATTGAATATCAACATTCAAAAGCTGCATGTCAACATAAGCTACATATTAAGAAAGATAATTTGTATATCAATATTTAGTAATTGCATACAACATGAATAAATTAAATATCAAGATAAATTAGTGGCATATCAACACTAAGAAATTGAATGCCAACATGAATAAGTCACATGTCAAGATAGATAAGTTTCATATCAACATTTAAAAGTTGCATTTTGAAATTTAAAAGTTGTGTTTCAATGTAAACATGATGCATATCAACATAAATATTCAAGAGAATTATTTGTTTTATTATGATAATGATCAGTGAGGTTGCATGTTGACATAATTACCATGCATATTGTCAAAGACAAAAACTTTAGAGAAATGATGAACACTTAGGGTTAGAACAATACCATAAAATATTACGTTAGATATATTTGAATTACTCTTCAATATTTGTAAGCCTTACTAAAACCGATTTGGTTTGACTTTACCGATCGCGTCGCGTTCAACTCTTTCAGCTACGTCATACATAAACAATACCCGCACCTTAACCACAATTTTTTTATTGGTGGATTCAGCTTACCGCTGATTGGCTGCTGGTTAACTAAGACTAAATTATGCACGGACAGAACAACAACATATCTGAGAATGAAAAATTCACATGGGTACTCGTGACTGTCGAAATTGGGCTATTTTTCGAAAGTGTACACTTGTGATAAAACAATACATACGGTACATAACATATATAGCTGTAGCTCTATGTATAAATTTTGGGTTAGAAAATATAAAGCTACAGTACATACAATGTACAAAAAAACTTTACGGCAATTTGCCGCATATAAAAATAACGCTATTTTTGAAAAAAATAATAATTCTTCATTTAGTTTACTACTGTTAATAATTGTATTTTACTTGCCCCAAACTTTCTCCTATTAAACAACCTTCTTCCGTACTCGGAAGGCGGATCAAGAACTGTATTATTTATGTATGTAAACAAACCATTGTTCATGTATGGAGCTGGTGATCGGCGGTTCAGAGACAGGTAAAATAAAGAAATCTGCAGTAAATGGTTTGTGGATATTTTAGTATATATATAATACACCGAAAGTGATAGGGCAACAGAAGAGAAACGAATCGGACACTTGTCTAATGAAGACGCACATGTACAAACCTCCTTGCACTCTCCACTTCCGTCTCGTTCTTTCACACCATCGTTCAATTCTTTTATTGACTGTCGATTGCCGATCGAAAGGTGTAGAAATCGAGGAATTCATATCTATCACTTCGACTGGCAAGTTAGTAGGTAATACATGTGCATATTACACATTTACGGTATTTACATGAATTGAACGCTTGGCACGTGCAACTCCTAAATGTTATATTTTTTATAACGCCGTACTCTGGACCGTAGCTTGAGTTGAGGCTATGGTTTAACGCCCGTTTACAGAGACAGAGAGAGAGAGTTTTTTAAACATAGGGGATAGTCGATTTTGAATGAATAATATTGGGGGGAAATGAACTGTTCTGAGAAATCCTTCAGCTCTGGCATTGCATAAGCATGTACTGATAACTCCGCCTAACTCAACCAATCATAAAGTTTTCACAACGGCGGCGTGTATAATTTATGCATGACGTAGCTGACAGAAATGATCGTGACGCTATAGGAAAAGTCAAACCAAATCGGTTTTGATAATAGTCTATTCATATATCTTGCAACAAAATTTGCAACGTACCTCACATGAATATTAACATGTGATTGGATGAAACAATTATATCATACTGTTAACCTTGATGATAAAAATCAATGCTTGTTTGTGGTAATCTTTGTCACAAAGCAGACATTTGGTCGTCGGGGTGAGCAGAATACTGCTATATATAAACAGTCCGGACAGAATTTTAATTTGTAACAATAAGTGCTTTTCGCTCCGGGGTAGTGTCGCATTGTGAGGGAAATGTCAATACTGCATCAGAATCATCAGCCGAAGCTGGCTGGTGGAATTCCTTATCTCTAATGATCGTGACAGGACTGCAGGGCTACTTATACTAATTGTCGTAAAGCGGAACCAGTTCTTCGACAGCTTCTTCAGAAAATTTCGGAGAACTTATATGTTTCTTCCATATAAAATCTCAATAGAATCCTCTGAATGCTATTCTGCGCTGAAAAGCATGTCTGAACATAAATGTTGTTAGTTTTTAACATCTTGCTGATTTGTACCCAGAAAAAGACTTGATTTGACTTATCCCTTACTCATACTCCTATGGAGCATAGGCCACGAACAATGATATTCCAATTCTGTCGTTAGTTAGTTGGTGAATACAGCCATGTCCCTCTCATTGAAAAAAATACCACTCAAATTAGTTTTGTGAATAACTTTGCAAGTATGTGTCGGCAAACATAAAAGATTGGATGCATAATTTGCCAATACCTCGGCAATCCCACTTAAACAAAACTCACAAAATAAAAATTGTAGTTTCAAACTGACGGTTTTCCTCCCTTGGCCTAGCCATTAGGAAAATAAGATTATATTATGTTGGGCATGATATTCTTCATAAAAGCACTAAAAATGTTAGGTTTTAAGATATTTTTAAACGGTATCAATTGTTAAGTGTAATTTCAAATTTTAAAATTTTCTCACTTCTAAAGTAATACAAACAACACATATGAGCTAATTTAAAGTTGTTACGAGGGTTGTTCGGAAATTATTGAGACATTTACTCTTACTCCCATGGAAAAAAGATAAATCATTGAAATTTCACCAGAAAATAAACCAGGATGTCTTTTATTAACGTAAAAATGTTGAAGTTAATGACATCATTTCTTTATTCCTGGTAAGCTAACAAGCCTACATCCAATGACCCGGCGCAATCACAAACTCATCGCAACGTCATTTTTTTCCTTAGTCCAAAGTTATAAACACCTTTCAAACAAACGGAAAACATGAACTATTCTTCATTTTTCATCTTTTCTTTTTATTTTAAAATGGCAACAGTTATATATACTTTCTATTCCTGATTTTTTGTTAAAAAAATCGAGTTATTCCTTCCCGAAAGTCAACTTACTGTGACACTTCTCTAACATTCATTCTGTACATATCTTAGAACTGTTAAAATCAGTTTGTGTTGTTAAAAAAGTACTTGGTATTTAGTCCCTTTGTTTAAATTCTAGTTAAACAATCGGTAAATAAACCCCAATTGACTGAAGCTTTTGACCCCTTTCCATCGTATAGTTTTTATGTACTCAATTTCTTGGGCAAAAAAGGTCTTTCGAGATTCACACCAATTTTATGTATATTCGCAGCGCCGCCTTGACGTCAAAATTCAATAAGCCGTCCCAGTCAGATTTCGATTGCTTGATAAATATTTTGGTACTCTTTTCGTATTTCAACTCGAACACTAGCAAAACATACACAAAAGTTAGTCACAATAAATAGCAAAATGAACATACATACTTTGATTTCTTTTATCAAGAATTGTAGTTCTAACAACACCTTAAAAGATGTTGAAGTTTTTTAAGCTCCGAGTTGTGCCTGCGCCGGATACCCCTACCACCGACTTGTTTATGTACTGTCATAAACTATTACATTGTAATTATTTTGTGATATTACTTTGCTTAATTATTTGTTTAGGATTTTTCAATGTTTATGCCAATTTTTATTAAAATTCGCCACTTAGAAAGAGAGATATTTGTGTTGTCTCAATAATTTCCGAACAACCCTCATATACAGCCTAAATGCAAAACCATGCAAGTCAAATATTTACCCGAAGTATTAATTTTTACAGAATGAAGATAGAAGTAAAACTTGTACAATTATTTTTTGAGAGACATTTTATGAAACATATTTTACCAAAAAAATACAAATTGTAAATCGCGTTATTTTGCGTTATTGGGTCAATCGCAACTTCTCGGGCCTTTCCTGCAGAGCTCGGAAGAACACTTTGAATGTATTGACATCATCTCATGTTTAATCTTGTACAAAAAGCAATTTTAAAACCGTTGTCTAGCCAGTCTTGAAAGCCTCTTCTCTTTTGTGGTGTATTTGAGGGTATATCTGAATTTAATAAAACTAAGCTGAAATTGCAACAGATATGCTGCCTTGTATGATAAAAAAAATTATAACAAAAAGTCTTTTTTACGCCTTCGTAATACATTCAAGTCCCCCCCCCCCCCCCCCCCCCACACACACACACACACACACACACACTTTTCAGAAAGATCCGAGAAGTTGCGATTGGTTTTTGGTTTGAATAAAAAGATTGAAAAAGTTGATAAGGACAAGCCCAAACAAAAGTAATCTGATAGAACCACTCAACCTGACCTTATTACAACCAACATTTTTCTCGTACAGTAAAGTATACATTTGCTGCTGAAAATAAATGCTTAAAAAAAGAAGGAATTTGCAATTTTGAAATTATGTTAGAATAGACTATCCTTTTTCAGTAAAAGTTTGTTTCTGATATAAAGGTAATTTTCAAAAAGTGAAGTAATATGAACTGGGTGCTAGCAATAAGAGATCTTTTAATTAAATCCTTTTTAAGTCAAATGCTTCGATATTGTGTATCGGGTGTCTTTTAATTTTCTAGTCCCAGTCTAATTTAAAGAAAATCAGTATGAAGACAGTCTGAAAATAGACTTTATATCAGACTGATACTAATATGATAATAAATATCGGCCTGTTGCTTACTAATAAAGGACTTCCAAAAAAGAAATAAAGAATTGACGTCATAGTATTTTTTTAAATTCATCAATTATATCACATTCGTGTCGTTCTCTGAAGGAAACGAATGATTTTTTAAATGCAATTAAAACGACTCTCCTGGGTTGGAGAATGTTTAATAATTCTCCAGTCATCATGATTACGAAATGAAAATCAAAGTTTCCTTTTCATTCGATTCTGAATAGATTTGAAAAGGTTTGTTTAAGCTCAAATAACTGCGGTGATAATCATTTTCCCAAAACAAATAAACTTTCAAGTTCTATTTTAAAATTCATTAACTCTATTGACAAAAAGTCAAACGTTTATTGAAATAATGAATTCAGGATTTAATTGGAATTCTATTGATGAGGGTTATTAAAGTGCAGTAAATTATCCATAAGAGATTACACAGCAATTTTACCATTAAGCTAAATTCTTATATTTTAAACAGTGAACTGCTGTATTCAGAAAGACACTCTAAACGACGGGTTTTTGTTCTTTGTTTTTTCTTTCAAGTGAAAAATATGACAGTTGTGGATGTTTGTGATAAACAGGTACACGATATTCCCGTGTATAGCCTTGTTTTACTGTGTTAGAAAGGACTTTGGTGACATTTCTGATTACGAGAGGGAATACACAATCTCCACATTGCGTTCTTTGAGTAGAGGAAACCCCAGGAGTAATGTCTGTAACGACATGCTTGAGTGTTTCGGAATACTCGATGTCGGCGTTGATTGTCTGTTGGAATCATACCTTATTGCCTTTATTAAATGTCAATACACAAATAACCTCCCTCCCCACTGATTGATTAAAAACCTCAATGGAAGTCCGATAACTCCGTGTGTTCCATCTATTGCTTTTCACAGCAGTGCGCGACTGAAGAGTTTTTTTTTGTGGAATATTGAAGGAGAAATGACTTTGTAAAGGCTTAATTATATTGCTGTTTAAAGATGATTTAGCATGTATAGAAATGCATGTTAGATCATGGCATTTTTTCATCTCTCTTTTTAGATCGATTTCTTTGTATGATGTTCGTTGGATTAAGAATGAAGTTTTTTTTTCTTCGATGGGAATTTATACGAGTAAACTCTTAAAGAAGCTTTTAGTGGTTAGATGAAATGAATATGTATAAAGTGCCTCTATTAACACATCAATTGTCAGACCTTAACGAGAATGCGTTATCTAATTATATACCCACCTTAATGTACCTATAGTATCATAAGATATCCGAGTACCCAAGGGAGCGGATGCAGCCAATACACTTAGCACCTACGTATACTTTCAGCTGATATTTCGTTTGTCTTTTCTTTGCAGTTCAAATTATCAATTGCCTATCATTCTTAAGATTGCGTTGGGGGGTAATTCTTAGAATTTGAATAACGCGGAGTTCAAAGCTGCCCTGCAGTTTCTACCAGTGGCTGCTTAATGCTTGATCTGTTTCGATCTGTTTCCCTGTACACCGTTTACCGGCGCAGTACCGCCCGAAATCCCGAGCTCGGCAGGTGCCCCAAAGTTTTTTAGTCATTAGATCGAAAATAATTTTGAAATTGTAAAACCTTACAAGCTCCTAATTAACACCGACTGCGTAGTCTGCATCTCGTTTGTTTCTCAGTCTGTGTGCATTTGAAAGAAGCATAATTATGATTAACGTAAGTCATGTCACGCACAACCTATTTAAAAATCTTTAATTACTACAACCAAAGTTGTTCCCGAAAATATAAATTGCTTTTTCACCCATTTGCTTCTAATTTCTCTCTTACCACTAACACACTTCGAAGATTTTGAGGATGTCGAGATCCAGCGGCAGATAGAAATCTGGTGCTGACGTTTTATTTTGGTTTAGCATTGCCAACGCTTAGTACCGTATTAACAGTGCACACACAAACAGCCAATAGGGATGTCTTTGGTGTTCTCAAATCACACAATCGCACGTTGTCAGCATGGATTGTCGTCAAAACGTCAGGGGTCCTAAGTCCACGGTTAACAATGCACTCAGAACCCCTAACGTTTTAGGATCTGCACAAATTTGTGATTTACTTGAATTCAAACAAAATTACTCTACAATTAAATACAAAGTTTGTTAAATTTAATTCCTTAACTAGTGAATTGTTAGTTTTTAATTTGAATGACAGTTTTCAGTGCACGTCAAATGTACATGAGCACAGTGTGTTTTGTGGAGTCGTGTTTCTTCACCCATATTTCATGTCAATTGCTTATAGATAATGTGACTGAGTCAAATTCTTCTTTTGTACATCAAATTTCACAAGTAGCACTTGTATGTTTGATGTAAGCCAGGGGCTGAATTTAAATAGCAGGTGGGAGGCTGTTTAAAAAGTCGACTGCCAAAAAGCCTCCAGCTCTGTTTGCCTCTTGTATACTTTGTTTGTACTGGCATAAGATAGGTGCCGACCTTTTCAAGCACTCGTCATTTCCCAAACGAATGTCGACGCAGATATGCTAAGTAATTGATGTCTTCTAAACTTATGCAACACTAATAAATTACGACAGCCCGCACATAACCAAAGCGATTTTTTCTTAGAGATGTCTTCTGCAATTAAAGAGAATATCGTTCTATTGGCGCAAAACTTGCTATTTTACAGTGCGCTTATCCTATAAAATTAACAACTTAAGTTGAATGTTTTAAAAAATAGAGCTTTTCTCCCGATTCTGGAGACCGAGCCCTGTGTTTTATCTCTTTGCAAAAAAGAGCATCAATTCGGCGGAAAATCGGCCACTTTGTACACGGTCTCGATGTTTTTTTTCCTGTAGCACATTGTTGCCAAAGCCCGTTGAAGGTAGTCCAGAGGGACCTCTCGAAATATTTTATGATCAGTTTACTCGAATCCTTCTAATGTCGATCGATTCGGTATAAAATTCGTCGCATCCAAAAAGTGGTCTGCGAGGGTTTTATGGTAAAGTGTGGCTTCAGCAATCGCAATCGAAAGCCTGATGTTATAAGTTGTGAATCTGTATTCAGATAGAAAGGACGTGAACTATTAATGTTTTCTAGCAAACTGAGCACTAGTACTCTCTGTTTAAGTTCATGTTTGCTCAAAGTGTTTCCTCGTGAGATTCACTGAATGCAGAAAGGCTAATTTGAAAATAGAGCCAGGAACTGAGTGAAGGTCCTTGAGCTACAAGTTTCAGTATTTCAGCTAGATTATCTTTAATTGTAGTGTTTGAATATTAATGGTATTTTTTGTCTCTGAACTAAGAGAAGGTATAAATGTATGACCAACACGTTATAATCATGAAAACTTTTGATATTTTCATGGACGCAAAAAACTATTTTCAAGGGGTACTTATGGAATAATTTTGTTTTTCTGTAGTATTGCATAAAATCATAAAAATCATTCGCAAAGATTTGCAGTTCCTTTAGGGTTGGTGTGCAGATGTACGTTTAGCTAACTCTAAAGAATAAACTTATACTAGCCTGTCTCAAATAGTTGGCTTTAATCACTGTTGATTTAATCACAACCACTGTTGAAGTATGTCTGCGTTGAAAACAATTTTCGAATTATCATTTAATGTTAATTTCATTCCGTGCTGTATCTTAACATGTTGTATTCTGGGGTTAATGCGGAAAAAAATCAAACGACCAGAGCCAGCATGTTTTCGGCAAAAAGTGACAACGTTTCCTGCAAGTTGCTTATAATACACGTTATTACGTAGAGAAATTACGGATCCTCGCCAGTATATGTACATGTAATCGGGCAACACGACAGAAAATTAAATCTGCGGACTAGAAATGACAAAATTATTGCTTGTTACGCAGAATCAAATCATGAACAAAAATTGTGTAATATATATACCAGGTTTTTCCTCTGAACATATGGTCTCCGACAACAGTTTATGAAACTCATTTTCTACAATACTGAAGGGTTGACCCACTGGGTATATGCACATCGATAGTTTCATGGTCAGTTAGACCCGCGCCTTCTTTGGTTAGTTACAAGGACTGGTGCATTGATCTCCTCCTGCCAACATTTATCCAGCTGAGAAGTGGCTCAATTTGTCATACATCAACAAGCTAAAGGCTAAATGCTCGTATTTATTTTGTGCTTTTATATTTCCTAATAAAGTTTCACCAATACAGCTTATGTGATGTGGAAATTTCGATAATTTCAAAGAACATTTGAGAATTTTTCTAGTTGCCAATCATTTAGCAGCAAGCCAACTTAATCTAGCGTATATGAAAAAAAAATAATACAAGCTGTAATTCATATGATAATGTTATTCTCTTCAATTTTTTCATATTAATTTAGCATTTTTTCTAAGCATCATTAATTGCTACCAGGAACTTGTATTTGATAGCGAGAAATTTCCCATATTTCACCAGAGCTAGACAATTTTGTTCGTGTGATTATCATAAGAAATCCGCTGATTTCATGACAGAACATAACAACGCTGTTAAACTCGGCCTTTGGTCCCGCCGTAGCCTGCTTCGGTGATGGGTTAGTTCATTGCAGCGATAGGGAATGATTGCATTCATTGATTATATGATCTATGGATATTGTACACGAATAAGTAGAATGCTGACGAAGGGTATGCCGACAGCGTACTGCCGGTATTTGGCCCTCTGATATTCCACTGAGCTTTCTGCCCTTCTAAAGTTACTCCGTCTTGGAATTCAACAAGTGCCCGTTTCAATAATTTTGCCAAGTTTGGTTTACGTGTCTAAGACAACTGCATCTTTTTGTTATAAATGATTTTCATTAATATGCAGGTTTTTTTTCTTTGATTCTTAGCAAGTTACAGATTACTGTCCTTCTTTTATAGTATGATAAGGTTCGCACATGTAATAGTAGGATAGGCTTGGGTATGTATACAAAATATTGAATGTGTATTGAGTGTGTACATATGGTACACCGGATAATTGCATAATAAAAGTAATAGTCAATGCTTATTAGATAATGCTCGCTTATTACGCACTTTTTAAATATACATCGATTAGAAAGGTATATATTCCAGAGAGGAAATGGATTCTTATTATATTCACAAGTTGTTGCAAAAACCGTGTCTAAATGTACGATTGATTAAATATTCATACTGATCCAGACCCCATACGAGCAAGCCCAGAAAACAATAAGCCTTAATTATGAGGGATGAACGTTTTGTAGCCCCTTCTGGACTTGTCTCTCTACCATTCTGCACGGTGGCATTAATGCTAAAGCGGACTGGGGGAAGATTTGGCAGAACTCGTACACAGTATATCTACACCACTGGCTCTTATGCCGCTCTCCCGCAAAACGTGTATTACAGTATGTCTTCGTGGCACACTGCATCAGTAGCTCCTTCGTAAGGCTCAGGCTCAAAGAACTAGAAAACGTCAATTGATTTCCCGCCTTTTTCGCCTTGGATTGTCTTCCGTGTGACGTGAACGTTTTTATAATTTGAAAGTCATTGGCTGGATTCCGTTTGCTACGAAAATGAAGAAGTCTGCAAACAGTGCGTCCCATTCTATTGATTAAGAAAAAAAGCATAAAAAAGAATTGTATCTAGTCATATTTTTGATTATCTGACTGTGTCGTGTGGGAAATTACTATTACTGCTGAGTGATCCTGCTGTGGTTAGAATTTTTTGGGGAAACTACCTGTTGCTGTTGTCACTCTAATGGAGACACTCTGATCTCGTCGCGCTCTTATGTGTGGAAGAACAGGTGACAGCAAAAGCGGACGAATGTTTCGAATGATCATATATCGTCTGTTCCCCCCACTCAGGAAACATCTACTGTTTAACAAAGAAAAAAGTAAGTTTATGGTTTATCATTCATGTTTTTCTCGTTTTTAACTTGAATTCTAATTGCCTCATGGTATCATTAATAGTATGAATCATCATAAAAAGTCTTTCGTTGAATCGTTCGATATTGCGCTGTGCTTTGATTGTTGAAGTAGGAGTAAGTCGGGACAGGTGCTTTCTTGGGATGGTCCTCTAACTCTGCTTATTTTACACCTGAGATGATTACCATGTCGTAATCCGCCCCCGGAGTTTTGTGTGGACGTCAAAATGCAAAACCAAAGTCAGCCGTTCAGACTAACAAGTTAAGCAGGTATCGATTGCAGAGAATCGAATCGCAATGTGCATCCCCAGATAACTCAGATAACAAAAATATATGCATGGTTTTTACGTTTTAAGATTTGTTTTGATCTTGAGTACATCTCCAGTCAGTTCTCATTTACGTAATGCAGCCATAAGATCAAAATAGCCAAGAGGGAAAATAATTTTTTTTTTCAGATTAATTAATCTGCCCAACCTGTGGATTCTTGACATGAAATAAAGTATTTATATGGTGAGATCAGACCATGTATCTGCATGGCTACTCTGGATCAAACCTACACATAGCATAAGAACACTGTCGTGTTTTGATATTGCAAGTAATTATAGAGTAAGATGATTGGAAGCAGACGGCAGTTATTAACACAATATCAGCCCCCTCGACCTTATTGCAAAAATGTGCATCGATGTACCCAGCGCAAAATGGTAACCACATTGTGTTTGTTCAGACGCGCGGACCTGTTCATATAACACAGCGCCATGCAGTGTCCATTTGTCCATTTCATTCATTCTGTTTTCTAGAGGAATGCTTTGGAGAGATAAACATATGTTTTGACAAGATTAGGGATCTATTTTCAAAGCGAGATATAATATGCTAGTATGTTGTTGCAAGAATTTTCAAGTTCATCTAATCGCAATAATTAAGTTAATGGGCAAATTGTTTTGAATATTCACATGCAGCTGCTCCCTTGCTGCAAATTCTGAACATACAAGATCTAGTTAGTGTTTGTATGAAACATTTATGAAAGAAAGCAGTCGAATCAATCATATTATCTTATTGCAGCAACAAATTAATAGGATTTTTTTTTTAAATCAAATTTATGCAGTCTATATATTATTCATAACATAAACGCCAATATCCTACTGCATAAAAGATATGAAGTACGCATTCGAGTAAGCTATTCTCATATATTTGCGGGTCAAACTCTTATCTGAGTGTTCGATAGGGGAATCTGCCTGATATCCGTTGCGTCAGTTTGTTTTTAAAAGTACAACAACCTCTTAAAGATGGAAGCACTTACGAAAACGTAGATTTTAAAGATGATTGTTTGATAACATTTATCTGTGGGCAATAGACAATGAGAGGGGCATGTGTAGCATCAGCATACCGAAGTCTGCAGAGGCCCGATATATACTTTACAATACAAAACACTCGGTTATCGGTCCAAACACTTTACTCCTGGGGCGAAGAAATTTGAATTGAATTTAATTCGTACTTGTCGACGGGGGAATGAAATCTTCTTTGTTAAGTAAATCAAGTGCATCCCGCCCAAATATTGGTCCTGTTGTGGTGCATTCTTTTAGAGTAAGCCGTCACCATTTGTTTTTTCTCACCCCTAAAAATGCCTTTTTATTATGGTTGTGACGTATTAATTTCCTATCCTACAACTTCACAAGAGCGATTCCTTTTTACAAATATTTCGGTTTTTTTTTTATCGGGATGGTGGAATTAGGGTCGGTTCTAAGGCATGAGAACCATCTGAAAGAGTTTCAAAACCTCTATTTTAATTTCTGTCACACTGCTGTATAAAGACCTTTTTCTTAATCCATTAATAGATCAGTGCTTTTTTCCTGTGGAAAACTGTGACCTGTATTTAGTAAATTATTGAAGACAAATTATCAAATTACTGGAAATGTTTTACTGTTTTAAACAATTTCGTTGGCATTTAAACTCTGTTAATTATTCTCCAATAAAATCGGCAAAGCCTTTATTTGTACTTGAATTTAACATGGGAATTATCTTTCATAATCTTGTTGTTCTGTCCAAATTATAAGATATATGCCTGCTTTATTGAAATTTAAATTATAATCATTTTTACTTTTGGCAAAAATCAATGCTTAAGCACCGAAGAAGCTTATGCATATATAATTGAAGTGATATATATTTAAATTCAAGTTAAAAAAGACACTGATTTACTATGATGATATAATGTAAGATTGAATAAGTTAATAGAATGTAAACTTGTTTTGTACACCAGATGTTATCTGTACCAGGGCGTTATAACATAGTTTGAATTCTAGCTAATAATCACGATTTGCAACTAAATGGTAACTATTAACACATGAAAAGGAAAGAGCTGATCCATTCTTTTGCTGAAAATCATAATCCAAGGGAAAAATTAATTCAAGTTTTGACATAGCTGGCAAACAGAAAAGAGCAAGTATCATTTAATTCTCTGCTTAAGCTTTATTTTGACAATAAAAAAGCTAACTGTGTTTTGTGTACATCATTGAGTGCAATTAGTGTCTGTCCTGGCGAGATCTAAACATAGCTTTATAGCAAAGATTAATAGAATGGAAGGGTTTATCACAGGGCTTCTGAAAGGCCTCGCATTATTTTATGAGACGCTTATGCAGTTAGATTAATTTTCAGACTTGATGGATATTTTTTCACGAGATATAATTATCAGCATTAAAGTACTTCTGTATTGATTTTGGCTTGAGAAATGCCATACCATGGTTTCGGGGGTTTTTCTTGAGTAACATTTTATAGACGCGTGACGTTTATAGCTCCTTTTTCGTGTAAACGTTTAAGATAAAACGGCCCGTGGACCTCTTAGCTAACTCTGAGACCACCTACGCTCAGCTGTGAAATCTTTAAATAGCTGGATGGTCTATGAACCACCCATCAGATTCATTTTCTATTTAAAATATGATTTTCTAGAAAATTAATAAATTATAACTCTGAAAAAAAAATTCCAAAAAAAAAAACAAGCATTGGAATTTAATTATAGTCTGATTATTTCCAATATTTCTGTATATATATACATTTATATCTTTTTCCCCAAGATGTATAAATAGTCTGAAATGATTAGGGCCACCTCTCAGACTCATTATCAATCATTGAATACGTAAAGGTCTTACAATTTATTTTGGTATTTTGGCTTTTTCTGAATGAGTATTTTTACTCATGATTATGGTGGTTTGTTTTGTTAAATTTACAACAGTAATGCCACTTTCGGGGTTTCTGCCCTTTTGACAAACATATATTTTTATATATCAGTAGAGGTATTGATTGCCTAATTGATTTACTCATACAGTTACCCTACTGTACAGATAGATTTAAATGGTTTTGACACAATCCCTTGTGACACAATCCCTTGTTACTTTCATACAGTGTTACACGAATTAAATGAGGGTTTTTTCTTTTAATACCTAAATTTGACTTTACCTTTTCTTAGACAGTCTTTTACGTTAAATAGCGCAAATATTATTATATCGAAACGCATTTGCTGATTAAAAAGGGAGATCACAAAAGCTTACCGACAAGAAACCTCGTTTCCTGACACTTTGGGCCCCGGTCAGTCCGTCTCACTTATAAACACCAGACCTTAAAGGAATACAAACGACTATTTTCATCTTTTTATAAAAAGAAAATTACTGAACTGTTTTAATAATTATATATTTGTATGCTTCTGTTAGTCATTTTTAATGAAAGAGAAAAACGAGGCCCTGATTGAAATAAAGTCTTACTGTACGAACATTGATATACTCCATAGTACACAAATCTTTCTTTGACGACATTTGCCGATTTGTTTCAGGTGGTATATGGTATGTTGAGATATCAAAAGTGTAATCAACGTTTGAAAATTTTCAAAAATATTAAATGTACTAGTATTTAACCAGAAAATGCGTTTGAAAAATTGTTACAACGTAAAACAAACCCGACAACAACAAAAACCAGCATATTGCGGGTCGATAGTTTGTGGTTTGACTTATTGTGCTTTACCCTGTTAGACATAACATTGTGAAGGAAAAAATATCAAATTAATTTATTGTTTATGTCAAAAGAATGTATGTCACAATATAAAGGTGTTCCATATCTTTTCATGTTTTTTTTATCACAACGTACACAGTTTCAAATTATCTTAATTACATTTTGTTGGCAACTAAAGTTTAAAAGAAAAATTAGATTCATATTGCTTAAATTTCGGTTTTTGTCAGTTGTAGAATAAGAAAAGGTTTCGAAAAGTAATCTGACATACTACAGACACCCAGACAGTCACTTATAAAATATCTTATTATGAGCATTTCATGTGAATTGTATTCAAAATGATAATATATATATAAGTTTTGTGTCTTGACTAAAATTCCTATCATCAAACGAGTGTGCTCTAGCGACTTTGGGCAAAACCTTTATAACCAAGAAAAGATAATACTGCTGTAACTGCCTGTATGGGCTGTTTGTCTGTTTCATCTTTAGAAATATCTATGTGGAATCCTGATACTGTAAGTTTTAAGCGCGTTTCCCCCCTTCATTCCAGCACACCTCTAACTTCTCATCTCTTAGAACGTAATTATTTGTCGGAGACCGTTCAGTTTGGAATTCTTGAAATCACGACAGTTTATCCGGTACAGCACCCCTTATCTCGGTTTTTTATCTGTCGCGCTAGTACAGCCAGTCACAGCCAAATTAATCGATCCGGGGCCATTTCTTTTATTGGAACACAACAATTGCATGAATTCCTCCATTTCATTCTCTGCTTTCATGAGGCCATCCACTTTTGGGAGACGATTAATTCTCGGTGTGCCAGTGTTTCGCTTGTATTTTTCACGTCTTCTAACGTTAGTAAGTCTATCTAATGAGGCTGATGGGTCGAAACATCCAATCAATACCAGATGCTGATCATACAATATCTACTATGATCTGCTGTTTCCACAGTCTGGCCAAAACTATTTTTTTGCGCCCATCAGCTCGAAATAACTGGTCGGCACGGAGTCCAATTTAAGTCATGCTAATGAATTTTAATAAAACGCAATGACGCTGAAATCGAAAAAAAAAACACCAAACTAACGACTGTCTGTCAAAGAACTTACAATGTCAACTGCAATGGAGTAGATTTGCATGATATATTAATTCTAACCAAAGAAATCAAACGTTAATCATGTCCCGGTAAGCGTTGGAGATACGTATGGAAGCTCTTCCTGCTCTGACAAACAATACTAAGCCACTAATGTTCATATGATATATACATGTATGATATTGAAAATATCTTTGACACTCAACTGTTAAAAACAATATTACAGCCAAAGTAAGTTGCGTTGACATGGTCAGAGTTTGACGTGATGCGTTAAGCAAAGCAGTGGTTCCATACATTTACTGTACACTATTTTAAGGTTTTTTAATTTGAAAAAATAACGCTGATATGATGTTATCTCTCGTATATCAGTAACTTAAATACATTTAGCTTATAATTGGTTCTCAAAATCAAGTTCGAATGTTTTTTCACTCAGAAACTTTATCATTATAATTATCTCAGATCAGAATTTGGTAGCAAGCGAACAAACCTTACCAACTTACATTATAATTTTTCTATAATGAATATTTTGATTTTGAAATCATTATTATTTGATTGGGATGCCGTTGGATTCACCATGCATAATATCAGTATTTGGTCGGAGTTCGCAGAGAAATGTTTATGATCATTGTTACTTGTGGTACAGAGTCGTAAATCATGAGACTCTGAATCGTATTTCTCATTTATCAAATAACACTTTGCAAGACAAGGTCTGCCATTTTTATTTGGAAGCGATGGAAATAGGACCGATTTCATCCTCGCATGAGAAAGTGGCAGATTTAGAGGGTACGAGGAATCGATTTTATAACACGAATTTGGCATATGGTAGACTTGATTAAATGACAAATCAAATTCTGTGATCTCCAGTACCGTCGCATTGATTGGAGTGTTTTGACGGGTCGTCAAGACGGCAAAACCGAGAAGAACGAGAGGAGAGCGAGAGGAAGGCGAGAAGATTATGGGCTATTGGCCATGAAAACAACGTAGTTACCGGAGCAACAACAACGCGGTTGCCCAAGCAACAGCAAGGGCCTGGCGGTGTATAGACAGACAAATGAGATTTTACGTGCTAGGCTGATGGTTTTTTTTACTCTCCTTCTCTCTAAAAAAAACCCAAGCGAACACTATTTACGGATAACGCTTTTCTAAAGCCTCTATAAGATAACTCGTTCAAGGGTGTAATATGATTTACTAGAATTCCGAAAGGAGCCATAATTTGTGTCACTCTACAGAGAGGCATTCTAAAAGGGCTTTAAGATTCGAATTAGTAGTAATATATTATGGTGTAAAAGTTTGACGGTCCATTAGGAGCTGTTACCCAAGTTAAGATTGGTGTCAAATATCAGTATATGGAATGCATATATATATATGCTACTCTTGCTGCCAAAGAGTTAAATAAAGTTCTAATTTTTGAAAAGACTGCAGGCATTATGTGCTGGTTTTTATTAACGTTTCAACATGAGATTTCGAAATCTTTAACATTTACTTGAGACCTTGACTTCT
Organism: Magallana gigas; assembly: GCF_963853765.1. Lineage (NCBI taxonomy): Eukaryota > Metazoa > Mollusca > Bivalvia > Ostreida > Ostreidae > Magallana > Magallana gigas. The sequence goes on along the minus strand of NC_088860.1, from coordinate 16,322,379 downwards.
TTTGGAAAGAGGGCAAAAACTACTTTTCAATTGATTTATATATAAAACAAATAAACAGCTGTTCTTAGATATTTATTGTCAGCAGTAAAGAAATGTGCTTTTGAATTGGAACAAGTAGTTAGTGAACCTATATATATCAGCAAAAAACACTTTGGCTTAAGGATGTCTTGCAGAGCAACATTTCAATTAAATTAGTGTAGATAAAAAAAGGTCTACATTTTTATTGTTGACTTTTAAAGAAATCGATTAAATAAAAGCGTGTTGTAATTGCTGGATCGAGTCGAAAGGGCAGAGGAATCGTGTGTCATTGATTACCAGTAAGTTTCTCTGTCCCAGTTGTTATATTGCACAGAATAGCAACGAAAACTGTGGCCACCAGGCATCAGAAATACATATTCCACAAGTGAAAATAGTAAATTGGAAAGTTGAAATAGAGAATGTAGTCCATTTTACATATATTTGTTGATAGAATGAATTATCGTAAAGTCTTAAATGTTGACTCTACGGAAACATTCTCAATAGAGACTGGTCAGCGGCCGATCAATATAAGAACAATAAACTATCCCAAACCGGAAATTCCCCAAAGCTTCTAAAATAAAAATTGAATTGGGTCAATATCATATCAAATATCCGAACAACAATAGTACGTCCCTGTGGATCTATATTGATACAATCAGCATTCAACAACTTATTTTTTGCCTTTCTTCCTTGGCGGCGATTTTATGGAGTAGTTTTATTCAGGACACACAAATTGTAACTGACATCTTTCATGGCGTGCCCCAGTCGGCTACGAAAGATTCACAGTGGTCCATAGTGGGCTGGAAGTGATTTTTTCCTACAGCCGTCGATGAATATTTAATTCTCCCTTTTGTTTTATAAGTAACTCCAACAACGGGTCCACAAAATATATATATTTTATTAGACCCGGGAAGTATTTATTTCTTGGATCTAAAGTCCCTTACACTCTGCGATATGCGAAAGTCAATACCAGATACATCTTAGTTGGTTGCCGGTCTCTCAAGGGAAATTTTACATGGTTATTTAGAGGGGTTTAAAAACAGCCTAATGCTAAATAATTCACGCTTCCTATCTGTACAGTTTTGACTCTTCTGGATACGGTGCGTTAGTTTGTGTAACCCGATAAGGTTGAATGGCATGGATGCTTTAACTACCTGGCTTAACTTGAAGAGGGGTGAATTTAGAAAAAAAGGTGAGTGAATCTCAGAATCTCTAATTTAATTTGATGGCAACTTATTAAAGTTTAATTTAATTTCTTTTAGTTTGCGCTAAACTATACAATTATTTTTTTTTAAGGAAAATTGTTACATTTATATTTTTCGAATTTTTCTCTATTATTTAAATTGAATTTTTTAAATAGCAATGGAATTGCACAGCTTTGAGTGCTATTAAATGTGGAATTTCAGTAAAAGTAATTGTTCTTTTCAAAATGTCTTACTTTGTACAGTATATTATCAAATCCATGTATAATGTGTAGATATATAACAACCGAAAAATGAAAATTGATTTTTAAATATATTTAATTTTTGAAGTTTACAAAACTGCAATAATGTGTAACAAAATTTCAGGCATTTAAAAAGCTAATTTTGGGCTAAAACATTTTTCAACATGTTTAAATTGGTTCAAAGATAAAAAAAAAATTGGTTTATTTTTCAACTGTCCCATTAACTATTGTATTTTATTTCATGTGGAATGTTTTTTAAAATCGTTGCTGTTTTATAAATAGGTCACATGTATTATTTTGAAGAAAAAAATATGCATTTTAGGATAGCAAACGTCATTAAAATCAAATATATAACCATTAGACAGAAAATTATGGGGACCGACAGACTTTGTGACGTAATTTGTAACATGATATTTTTTAAAAAGTTGCAGTGAGATAAAAATAAAAATGAGAATTTAAAAAATAATTCCATTGAAGGACATATTGACGTACAATATAAAGAAATATTAAAAACCTATTAATTAAACTTTGCGATTTTTGTGGAACTTGTGCGTTTATATGTAAACTATTTTACATGCAGTTATGATTAGTAGAGCCCCTCTGACTACAATACGTATTGCGAAGTGATAACATCCGATCTAATTCCACTCCTTTACCATAAGTACAAGTCTAATAGAATGATATTAAGTAACATTGTAATTGCGTAATTTTGCATTAGAGAAAATGGAGTATATGTATATATGAAGGCAATTGTCATGTAGATAAAATGTGGAGGCATTTGATCACACTTAGTATGCTTTTTGACACTCCTATTAAGTGATACTCACTTAAGCGTTTTACCTACATTTACTTAGACGTCATCAATATTACGTATATTGTTTTGATTTAGAGGGAGAAAAAGCGATAGGGCTCTTTAAAGTGTCGATTTATTTGTAACGGTAAACATGAGGTCTGTAGATAGATGGGCTTGAACCAAGTCCACAAAATGGGCATTTTTTTCCACCGTGAGGCATTGGTGTCATCGAGCATTCATTATTATCTACATATCAGGACTTCAGTCAGTTGTGCTCTAGGTGGCTATGAATAATTTCATTCCAAAGACTCACTCAGTCTATTTATAGAGGAGTATTTATTTATTATATCTGAATGGTTATTTCACGGTTTTAATTTGCAAAAACTATATTCTAGTATGATTTCATTTTTATTATTCACTTTTGTATGACGAGGCTTGCTTCAAAATATGAAATATCACTGAAAGTTAATTTTATTGCTTCCCATCAATTGTTGATACTAGTAATTTGTCTAGAGAGATATTACACGAAAATTTAATTATGGCAATTGTGCGTGATATGTAACCCGTGGAACGCATTTTTGTAAAGTCCTATTGTAAAGTCTGATATGCAATGTGCACGTTTCATTCTGAAGAAGTCTAAATGTTCTTAATGGGGACTTGGCCAAATCAGTCTTGCATGCAGACCTAGGATTCCATATGCCCATCTTACAGGTACATGTAAATGTATACTAAACACTTGCCATTTCTTTGACCACTCTCCTCTTCATCATTAAGTTATAATTTTTTGAGATTTTTAATACATGTATATTAACGTGTATCTAAATAACATTGCCAGTGGACTGCATTACTAGTTAATGTCGTCATAGTGATCTCACTGGAATGTATGTGGTTATACATTACAATGACAAATCCAAACCTTAAAAGGATTTGTTTGCTAATGTAATTCTTTGTAGATCTATTGTGACAATATTTAAAATTTTAAAGTTAAGCTTGCTTACTTTATATGAGGTTTTCAGTTTGGATTTACCTTAAATTCAGCTCGTGGCTTAAATGCAATTCCGGACTACACATGTATTGATATTATTGTAAAGGGACCGGGTGTATTCATAAACAGACCCAAAATAATACTCCTTGAAGAGCTTTGTTCTAAGCTTTGTCATGGCATTATATATTGAAGTTTGCGTGAAATTCACTACCATTTGTGCTTAGGTTTGTTCTGCTTTTGTGCTTGGTTTTGCAGTGAGGTTCAGACTGGTCTTTACCAACTTGCACATAGTTTTTACTGATGTTTGTTCTTAATTTTGCGTTGATTACTTTCCTGGTCAATCTGCTTTTGTTGAATCTTGTGGCATTAAACTCACAACGCAAATGTCTTTTTTTCTATTTGAAATAAAAGTTGGATGACCATTGTCATTACTGTTAATCACACAAATTAAAACCACCTCAATAAATGTAGAAAAAACTGACTGGCTCGAAGACCTGCAAATATCTAAGAAGTCCTTTGACATGCTGAGCTAATAGCTGGGTAGAACTACAAATTATTCATAAACCAAACAAAGGCAGTCTCTGTGGCGTAATACTTTTATTATAATACGCAACCTTAAGAAAGTAAAATGAACATTGGTCTACATTGAGAAAAAGTAGGGCGAGACCAAATAACATAACTTTTATCAATGAAAGCACGAGTAGCTTTGTAAATGACACAGAAATGATAAAGAATAAATATAGCTAAAGCCTGAATTCTATACGTGGTAAGGGGCTGAATTCTGGCCTCGTGATCATGAAACAATTTCAGACTCAGTCGGTCATAAAACGATTGTTTATCATAAAATGAAGGTTGAAATTTGTAATTAACAAAATTCATATATTAAGACATTTTTCATAGCATTTCGATTTTGTAAGTGTTTATTCTAATCAAGAGACACGAAGACAGTGTACAAGCTTTTAAGATTGTTTCATGATTCTGGTGCCAGGAATTTTGAAGTGTTTGTACCTAGTAGCTATGTGGCCTTGAGCTTATAGGTCTTTAATGCGGCAAGCATCCTTAATTATGTTGTTGACCTTTGTTGTAGTACATGTAATGCTATATATAGTATCACTCCATTCATCCTACAGCGCACGCGTCAGTTGATTTAAAGGGCTTGTCCGTATTTGACATACATGTTTATGTAAATGTCCCAGTGAGACTTATGTCTATAAAGGTCACCCCTGCGAATGTTATTGTCATTCAAATTTTAGACCACGTGGTTTTATTTGACCCTTTCAGTTTCGCAGTAAAATTCGTACCTCGTGTATATAGTCTATTTCACAGTATCTAGGTTCTTGTAGTCAAATATAAAATTTAGAGATTTATTGATTTTAAACTTTTATCTTTATTAATTGGTGCATAAAATGTGTTCTAGAAATAAATGAGACTATACAAAAATTAGTTTTTGTCTCCTGTTGCAACAACTAACATGCTTAAAAGAGATTCCTCCTCAGGATTGATTTTCGATCCGCGCCTGACCTAGTAATAACATCAATAGCGAAACAGACTATACCATTTTATGCAGATTGTTCCTTGAAAATGGCTTGATATACTAAGTTTTAATGCAAAACAGACACCCATTATTTTTTTTTAAAACATGGTATTGTACACCACAAGCATCAAACATGGCTATGATTTTTTTAAGCAACCCAATGTTTATATTTTCAACCACTCTACACGTGGTTGAACACGAACGATAACTCTGTTCTGAATATTATCGTTTAATATAAATAACTGCTAGATGGTGAAATAAGACATACATCGTAAAAGCTTTTCCCGTTTTAACATAAATCAAAGTAGGATATGATATGAAAAACGATCAGTACTTACGTATTTTGAGAATATTATCCGAACACTTATACTTCCGCTCGAAATTTCACAGGAACTGAACAAATCTCGGTGAAGTCTCGTGAACTTTCATTCGAGCACCTCTGGATTTATTACGAACTTAGCAACGATAAAGAAAACATTCCGAATACATTCGCAGGGGTGAAGGTAGCGGTCCCAATGGGACAACTCAGCTCCCGTGGTAAATATTGATAACTTTAGCATCGTGAAATGAACTGTAAAAAGCATTATCTATACCGTCGTGTATTATGGAACATTTAATAAAATAGCAGGAACGTTAGATTTAATGATGGCATTTGTTCTAACAAATTATCATGACGAAATGCAAATATACATGTATAAGTGTTTGCATATTGCATGAATGGGTGGAATTTTATATGAATATCACGAGAAGATCAATTAGATGAAAATAAGAATTTAAAGAAACTAAATGATGTTTTTGGGTTACACCAAGTACGATATGGAACTCTATTATGCCATTAAAATATACGTGCAAGGTCATTTAAACGGGGATTGTGAGATCATGAGCTATGCTGCCAAAAACAGTTACAGACCCAATCTTTATTCATTCTGGCTGATTCTGTCCAAGCACCATTTATATCATCTCCTCGTATTTACAAGCGGTCCCCACGCCAGTTATTTGTTCACATTCCTATTCTGAACGGCCATGTATATGCCACATGTATATGCCGAATGTTTCTGTAGCGGTTTTGAATTATTTTGAAGATGATTTAGGCAGATTAGTTTGCGACAGAAGCTTGCAGAAAGTAAACCCAATGCATGGACCTATGTTTTCATAACAAGCACACGTAACACCATCTGAATTTGCAGATAGAAGTTGATATTTTTAAAAATATTGTCTCAACGATTGCCTCTCTCAAGAAGCTGCATTTCTTACCCAAGACTAAATACTTTTGGTGTATATTACATGTACATGATTGTAAGGTGTTGCAGTATTCACTTTATGTGTTCTATATATCGTCGACTTTCTTGTTTAGGTTTTATGCATATTGTTTAACAGACCGATTGCGATTCCTTAACGTGGCATTTAAGGGCAACATTGAAGCTTATTTTTCTTCGAAATATCAACAGTACTTTTGGCTTTACGATATCAATTTTGACTTTTCCATCTTTGATTTCTAGTGCCTTAGCCTAATTCTAGGAAACTTAAAAACCTGATGTTTTGTAATAATGTAAATCTGTAACGAACTTCAGTGAAAACGAACAGCAGTCGTTATTTTCGTTTATAATAATATAATTATATAGAATAACCTGTAGAAATTTGCCAAATAGTGTAAGAATTACTTTGTAGCTGTGCTATACAATTGTAAGTAGTATAGTGTGTATATTGTTGATTTAAAATATTTGATCACAGTAACAGTTGAGCTGAAATTAAAGTTGGATATATCTATATTTGAGTTGGTTATTGGTGGAACCAAGTTGGAAATGATTCATGGGCTTTCGTAAAATTCAAATACAATACAAATTGAAACATAATACACAAATGATTAATGATACAGTATAAAAAGGTCAGTCATAGAACACAAGATGAAATGAAGTATACAAACTGGATCGTGATAAATGTTGATAAAACGTGTACAATACATTGTCAATTATACATTACAAATTAAAACCAAAACTTAACATTCACTTTTTTTAAAATTAAAAAAAAAACCATACAATAAAATTATATAGACTTGTACATAGAATACAAATGGAAAAGATTGACTGATGCAACATTCAACGTATAACATAGCTTAGTTATTGGTGTAATTTTCACATTCGCATGTGTCCTAGATACATGTACGACTGCCTGACATACATTAAATTACTAGCTCTCTGCTAACGCAGTTCCATGGACTCTGTGTCGGTATATTACAACGTGTTCCATGGCCAATCTGGCATTTTAGTACCCATCTAAGTTGCTATCCATACGTGGAAGGAATGGGTTAAATTCAAAGAAATTTCGTAAGAAGATGCTCAATTATGTGGTTAAATAAAGAACGGAAATATTTGGTTTTTCCTATTTAATTTTTCAGTTTACCTCGTAAAGTATCAATTTAGTCCATTTTTTGCAAGGTACGAATCGTCAATTGGCACAAATTCAGTCGAATTCTTGTGACATCACTTTTGTAAAGTGTGCATTCAACTACATGAGGCGCTTGGACCACACATTATAACAGTCTTAAATACGCTTGTATATGTAATGTTGCTCACTTTAAACTCGCTTCAAACTTGTTATCTCTCCTCGCTTCGGGCACGATTACGTTTAGTTTAAAACTGGTAGTCACTGTGACTTTTATAAAACTAATAGGGATACATAAAAATATTTTTATCTCGTAAAAATTCGTTACAACAAGATCAGATCGTTTCTTGTAATAAAGAGATGATTAACTCGTAATAACGAGATCCTTTCTCCTAATTTCGAGATCTTTTCTCGTAATGACGATATTAATTAACTCGATATAACGGGATCTTTTCTCGTAATAACGAGATAATTAACTCGTAATGAGGAGATCTTTAGATCTTTACTCGTAATTACGTGATTTTTTCTCCTAATTACGAGATCTTTACTCGTAATAACGAGATAATTACATGTAACTCGTAATCACGAGATCTTTTTTCGTAATAACGAGATAATATAATTCGTTATAACGAGATCTTTTTCTCGAATTACGAGCTAAAAATATTTTTTTGGGGTGGGCTATTCGTTATTCGTACTTTTAGGTACGGATGTCGTACTTTTAGGTACGGAAGAAGAACTTTATACAATTTTGTTTCTTTATTTCTCGTAAAAAGACACAATGGAATATCTGTAGTATTTTAATCAAGCTGTATGTCAACTTAAATTATATTGATTAGTTTGATTCGTCTTGTCTTCCGGTTGTAGTTTAGTTTCTCACACGTAGTCTTTATAAATTCAATTTTTAGGATACTTTCGTCACTCAGGTGACCTATTGCTATCCGATTCTGTCCGTCTTAGGGGTCGTGCAACGTGGGGGGACATTTGGAAATTACAGTATTTTCTTTCAACCAATCTGAATATGAAAGAAACATAATTTGTGAACTGCATGACCCAGGAGACATTTTTCAGACAAACGAAAATGTGCATGATTTTGATGCACAAAGAGGTTGCTACCAAAATTTTGAATTCATGACCCTTTGGTCAGGGGGTCTAGTGGGATTTTTTGAAACTTTAAGGAGGATCGGTTATATACTAGAAGTGAATATTCATTAATTCTTACTGGGCCTTCTCAAAGGCAAAAGTGCATTGTTAGGACCTGTACTGCTTCGGCCAAAATTCAAAACTGCAAAATTTATGACCTCATGGTCGAGCTTCTGCTATTCTGAAAAGAAGTTGATAAGTCATTCTATGAATATGGTTTAACTCTTTGAAACTCTTTGCTATACTTGGCATTTAGTAGGCAAACGGAGTAGTTGGCTATGATAAGCAAAGAATCATCTATAGCAAAATTGACCCTCTGTGGTTTCTCTATACTGCTGAGCATCTAGCAGGCAAACGGAGAATGTAACTACCCCCCCTCCTCCACTCTTTGGATAAAATTAACTTGTTTTAACTGGGTTTTCCAAAGGAAAAATCCGGTTATTGAAATGGTGAAAATGACGGGCGGGCGGCTGCCAAAAGGGTACCCTTATTTTACAGATAACTCCTCCTACGGTTTTCAAGATAGGGAGTTAATCTAACTTGGAAATATATCAGAGGTGTGTGTATTGTTAGGATTTTGATTTTTGATAAAGAAAAAAATACCAGCTGTTGAACTTAGTCATTTTTTTGGCAAAATATTGCATATAGGGTACCCCTATTGTACGGATAACTTCTCCTCCAGTTTTCAAGATAAGAAGTTGTTCTTTTGCTCATCAATTGGACATATACCGGTATCTTAGATGAGCATACTGCTAGGAGTTTTATTTCTAATGATTTAATTTAAAAATACTAGCTTGAACTTACTCATTTTTGGCAAAGTATTGCATATATAGAGTGCGGCTGCCCCATTTCTCGAAATAGGCACATGCAGTGTTCATCAATTCAAGGTTAACAAATGGATTATAGATATTGTTCCCTCAAAAGAAAACTCGGTTTGCTGTCACATTGACAGCTTTTCTCTTGTTTAACACTTCAGATCTGATTGCAAGACCTAACTATGTTGAGTTTTGCTTTTGAGCATCAAGTTTTCCCTTGTCAGTTTATTTTGGTTTATTTTGCTAGTATCTCTTGTTCTTTATGAAATGGGTTGTGAACAACAGATTGGTGCACAGTAAATCAACAAGTAAAAATGTTTATATTCTGTACAATATTTTAAAATACCACATGTACATGTATTCTGCAATATATTAAATATATGAACATGGATGGGATACATTATATAAATAGTGCCTGTTTGGGAGGGTAACAGTTGAAATTGACACCCCGAGGAAACCATTGTCAACCGACGCGAAGCGGAGATTGACAATGGTTTTCGAGGGGTGTCAATTTCAACTGTTATCCTCCCAAACAGGCACTATATATTTTATTATACTGAATGTCTTAATTTTAGAGATTTTTTACTGCTTTTATATAGAAATGACGTGAATTCTACGGCGAACCGTACGCGCATAATTTACGCGCATGTAACAATTTTTTGTGTTACCCGTTGCCAAGTGTGTTGCGAACGCTGAGGGTAATAGAACGGATTGTAAACTGCGTCTAAACCAATCAGATTTCAGTATTTAACATGAAAGTATAATAATATAAGATGTCAAATTAATCTGTTTTATAATCTAGTTTGTAATGCAAGTTTTGCACCTGCCAACGCCGTAAGGACCAAAGGGGAGATAAACCATCTAAACTCATTAAGATGCAGCTGTCAATTCAAATCAACCCAAATTTTGTGTTGAGAGTTCTGGGGCATCTCATATTCATTTGTCAACAAGAAACAAATAATTTTTGGTTTGTATGCTTTTCAGTTAAGAAATGATGCAAGCAATAAGACATCAACAAGTACCGACGCATATTTGTAAAGATAGGCAGTACGGAATCAAGAGGGCTACATAGGTTATAGAACTTGTGCCCAATCTCACTGTAATTATTTTACAACAAAATATGTTCCAACCAAACCGACATTTTGTTTGGAGTTTTTAAGAAATGAATTCATGATTTTAGTTTTGGGGCGTACCTTTAGAAAATGAACATGCAATATTCTGGGTCTTGCCGTTTGAAGTTGGTAATAAGGTCACATTTTTAAATAAAAGAAAGTTGGACGGCTCAGGCTTCTCTGCTGAGTTGATTGTTGTGTGAATTTAGATGACAAGATCGTTAGTCACATGGTTCATTTCATCAACATAAAGTGTCATGATCTATTCAACATGTGACATACAACATGGTTCACTTTGCATCATGAACATGTTTTAATATAAATTGAATTCACGAATGGTGTGAAGTATCATTGACCCCATGGAAGGAGTTGATAAACTATGTGTTCATATCAACATTGATAGAGAGGTAAAATGCGCTTTAGTTGAGTGTTTCATAATGGCATACATGGTAAAAAAAAACCAACTAAATTCACCAAGGGTCCTTTCGGAAATCAATGCATTTTAAGGAATCCCTCCCTCCTCCCATTTAGTCATACTTCACTCTCATTTTCACTCGCTTCAGCAGTTCATCCTGTTCACAGCGGTGGGTATCGTCTGTTTATATCTGTCTAATTTTACCTTTTTTGTATTTTTCCTCTTCTGCGAATGGACAATTTACCAAATTACAGTCGGTGAGGCTTTTAATCAGTTTTTGTTCATAATCTGTGTGTATCATTAAATACTAAATATATCAAACGTATTTGTATACCTGTAAATATATATGCATAGCCTTTAGACAGTACCAAAATATATAGTAATTATTATTGTTTAATCGGATATATTGCATGAACAAATAGAACTATAGACGTTGCATGTTTATTTTACTGCTTCCAAATACTTAATGTACGAAACGCTTTCATTGTTGTGGCAGAAGAACGATAACTCTTACAAATCTAAATCTTCCAAGTCATTGAATTTTGCTACCTTTTCACAACCTATTAATAGGGCAAATAGGTAATACTTAAAATCAATAAATTATGTTTTAAATGTACAAAAGCTTTCTGTCCTATGTGTAGACATTTTCTGTCATGTATTGACTATTTTAAAATATATATAATAGTCATTTCGCATAGCACACATATCGGATACTTTGCGCATGTGTAGCAAAAATACTGCTTATATCTCTATGTGATAGACTGATAGTGTAGTACACGTATATATACAATGTTGTGGTTGATATTGTTATTCTCAAGGTACAGATCTGCTGCAGAAAATGTCAGATTTGATCCAACAGAATACTCGGGATTTATCGCGAGTAATAATTCATCAACCATAATACTACTGTTCACTTTTTCTGTATTTTTATTGACTTTTTGACTATTCTTTAAAAAGTTAAGCCGGAATACAACTACTAGGGTATAATTACTTTCATGAAATGCCTTTTTTACTGACATTGGAAAACTTTGATGACGTCAGTCAAAAGGAGAGATGTTTCCTTTTGCTCCAGAAATAGCAACCAGTGATCCGACAGGTCTCGAATGCACGAAATCATGACATGCATTGCATGTCTAGTGATTCCATAAAAAGAGAAAAATAAGTTGTTCAAAATAATTCGAAAACTAACTAAGTTAATCTCGGATTTTATTTTCTTCACATTTCTGTCTGATCACAGGAACTTTGGAATTGATTTTGTAGTTTATCCTTATTTTTTTTGTCCAGTATAATCCATCCATAATCCAATCAGTAAAATTAATTAGTAGAGTAAGCTTGTGATCGTAATAAGCAATGAGCTAGGGATCGAATTGGATTGTATCATTTTAATCATTATAAGAATTTGTACGACCAGAAATTGAACATCGTATAAAGCCACGATCTAAAGTCCCCATATTTTTGTCATAGATATGGTTGTTAATTGCATAATTTGGAATTTTTTAATATAGTGATGTAATAAATTTCCTCTGTATTAATTACTTATTATGTACCGTTTCTCTTTAAGCAACTTTTGGTAAGCTGATAGCTTTTTTAACTTATAACTAGACAATTATTAAATACCAAGAGCAAAAATAACCCTCAAATTTTCCAGCTAATTTTAGATTAATTTGCACTACTAAACAGAATTAAACGTCTGACCAAAACAAACCAGTCTTAAAGAAAATAAATAAAATGTCAAAATAGATATTACGGTATTTCCTTGACTTAATATCGACGATGATTTTTCGATTCATAGTATATCAATATTTCAATGAATGCATTTGTTTTATGTTTACCGCTAAACATCGGTAGCACGAATGAGCAACGGTTTTATTTGTTATGCATCATAAAAACACAATTGTTTGAAAACCTGATTTAGTTAACCAGAGTTTAGAATTCTTTTAACAAAAAATCAGAGAACATGCCATTTTTATTACTCAATTGTATCAAAGTATTTTCTGGTATTGCGTTGTGATTATTCATCGCCAGGGAGAAGGAATCTACGCCGGAAGCTCCAGAAATAATTGTTTTGGCTATAAAAGTCAGTTTAAAACATTGTTAGTATCAACTCGTCTGCTAACCTTGAGCAAATATTATCTTATTTACAAAACACAGACATTCATATTTCATAACATTTTACAAGGCATAATGTTTCATCATCGTCGATGTTCTGAAATTCAGATCCCGTTTCCGGGGATTGGTTATCAATGTTATATGACGTTTTAGTATTTAATGGATGGAAAGCGTGTCTCGCATGTATTATAGGGATAAGATTGCGGATTGTTGCAGCAATCGAGAGAGAGAGAGAGAGAGAGAGAGAGAGAGAGAGAGAGAGAGAGAGAGAGAGAGAGAGAGAGAGAGAGAGAGAGAGAGAGAGAGAGAGAGAATGTATTCATGAATGAAAGAGGAGGAAGAGAGAGAAAAAGGAGAGATAAAGACAAGGAATGGAGGAGAAAAAGAAGCGAGAGAAAGAGAAAAAAAGTTGGGCTCTTGATTTTAATAGGCTCCTTTCCAGGGACTGATAAGTTTGAGTGTAGGAGCGCCGACATCAATGTTTTCTGGTGTCAACCGTTTTCTCCCGTTTCCTGGTCTCTGTGGTAACCAATCGATCGATGCTTTTCTCTTTATATGAACAGATACTCCACAAACTCTGACAGAGATAATCCAAGGAACGACAATTTTTAAGTACCTCGTTTTTCTATAAATCAATTTCAATTCCATTCCTCCGTTGCATTTGCTGTTAGCTTTGCTTGTTTAAGTAATTCTGTTTGATTTACTTTGTACACGATTTTATTAAGAATTTATCGTAATTTGCTTCTCATTGGAATAGTTTCCTCCAATTTACCTTTTTTCCAATTTACTTGACAATCCCTATATTCTGACTAAATATTTATAGAAATAAAATGCAATGTGGTTATTTGATCATGATCGCAGTATAAAAAAAATAGCAGACAAACTTCATGTACCGCTAGCATTTCTTGTACTTTAAGAACAACAACAAAAACGCAGAACTCCCCACCTATTTTTTCCCCTACTTGTTATTGACATACCAATCTGACAGTTCGCTGCAAGAAAAACATGGACCAAAAAACTCGCCAGTGATTGCGCATGTAGAAAATCTGTAAAACATAATCCTTCTTGTCAGTTTATGATCTTTGGAGTGTGTTCCGTCTATATGTTTATATTTCTCTCTCTCTCTCTCTCTCTCTCTCTCTCTCTCTCTCTCTCTCTCTCTCTCTCTCTCTCTCTCTCTCTCTCTCTTTCTCTCTCTCTCTCACAATTAGTTGGCAATGATATACTGTTTACAAAAAAAAATTAGGAATAAACATAAGTATACATAATTCAAGAAATTTTAAATAATTCGTCTTTTTATGACAAGTATATGTGCATTAGGATTGGGATTTTTAATAAAAAAAAACAACAACTTTGATATATATATGCAAACAAAATCTGCAGCTATCCAACGTCGTAAAAGAATAATTGCCCAATATACATGAAGATATTTTAGAGCATTCCGGCTTTCTGTCATACAAGAAAAAACGCGAACACTTGCTAATTTCATAAACATGATTTACTGAATGCAAACTGCTTGTAGTCCCCGTTTATCGATCATGAGTCGCATTCACAGCTTGTACGTAAACACCCGTATTGGCGAGAGGATCAGTGCTTACGCTAAGAGAACTTGTAGCTGCTGTGATTTTGGTACGAACTGGTGTGGTGTCCAATTGGCAATTAACACTTACCAAAGCATTTAAAGTCCTGCAACTAGAAGATTTGTGAAGGAATTTCTTGGAAGAAGTAACCTGGCAATCAAGTGTATAGAATTCTGTAGTTTGCCGAAAGAGCGGAGTTCCGCAGTTAATTGTAGCCTGTCTATGACTTCTGCAGAAATCATTTCAACTTTCGTGAAAATGTAAGAGGAGAATAGCGGGTTTTTGAACGAAGCGTTAACGAGACCACGATCTTCGATCTACGTCGGTTTTTTTTCGTAGAATATAACTAATTTAAAACGTGACAACAGAGCGCAGAACAACAAATGTGTCGGAGAACACTTTGCACCATCTGTTTTATTTTGAAGAGCTTTTATTAACTCTGTTTTAAACGATGCAACTCTCTTCATCTTAACTGTTATTACTGTTATTTGGAATATTCGCCAACATGGGAGCAATATACGACAAAGTATTGGATATGGGTAAATCATCATTTGCTTCAAATACATATTTACTAATAGTATATCTCTGATTATGCTTATTTATTTCTGATTATACCAATTATCGTTTTTCTTTCTATTCTTTTAGAAATTAGATGAATTTTGCTTATAATGTCGTGTGTTTTTTACACATTAACTTTTATTAAGGCGGAGATATTCCCGGCTCTACGTTCGTGAATGTAGATTACTTGTATTTATTTTGACTTTAATCACAAGTTGATATCAACATTCAGAAGAAATGAACTTTCTTTCTTCATAAAACGGCAACAAGGTTGCTATTCTTTTATCTGTTCCCGCATCAGTGTCATTTGGAGTCGGCTGTAATACACAATCCAAAAAATCAATGCAACCTCTCCCATTAATTTGTCATTTATCTTAATGTTTTCACTTATCAATATTGGAGACCTCTCGAAGTGCTTTGCCTGCGGCTATTGCACCAGCCCTTGATTGCAGGTGTCACCCAGGTATAGTAAGTACTTGTGGCAATAGGTCACAAATAATGGTTACCTATAAACGGGGAAAATTAATCCGATTGATGGACATCGACTTGTTGAGAATTCCTGGTGTCGTCTTAAGTTTTGCAATGTTAATTGAAATAGTCATTTAGTTAAAACGTTGGATAGTTAAGAAAATCTCTCTCTCTCTCTCTCTCTCTCTCTCTCTCTCTCTCTCTCTCTCTCTCTCTCTCTCTCTCCCTCAGAGCACACACACGAATAACAAGGAACATACGTATCGACTTTGAAATAAAATCTTGTTTTGCCAAATCAATTTTATAGGCTGTAAATCGAGTGGTGTTTATTAGTCATAATTGATCAGGACTTCTTCTCCCTCTTGCAGCTGTTATGTTTTGCAAACATTAGATATCAGGTTCATTACATTTCTAACTAAATTACATAAATTGTCACTTATGTAATCAATACAAAGTACACGTCTATATACAATTTTGTATTGATTTCATTTTTTTTTATTTGGTTCACATGTCATCTTTGCTTTTGTCAATTTTGAATGGTTTTCAGACGTTGGAAAAAAAAATTCGGGAATTTTTCTTTTTTCTTTAGGCGTTACAAATAGATAGCTGTTGTCTTTTTTTTCTCAGCAGCAGTAAGCTATGTCTTCCAATAGCCCAAGTTTCGTCCAATTAGGGATAATTTGGTCGTTATAAAAGCAAAGGATGAAGACAAAAATCAATCAACTGTTGCTTGAAGACACTGCATCTCCGAGCGGAGAATTTACGGTTTCTTGGACATCAGATCATTTTCAGAGCTAGAAGTAAAACATACACGTTGTAGACGTCAGTCCTATAAGAAAGCCTCCCATTACACTCCAAATATAGAACCTAGTTTTATGGGTCTGAACAGTAAGCACACATCATCGCCTAGGGTAGGCTTAATGTCCAGATTTAGAAAGTGGACTCTTTGATACTGGAGCTTCGCAACCAGATAATGACGAAATCCCGATCCATGGCTATATTTCAGACATGGAATGTTCTGAGGCTCCTTCTTCTGTCTATTTTGAGCCAGTGTTGGTTTTGATACATAACAGACATACGTAACAGAACACAGAGTGAGATCTGTCAGGAATAATACCTACATGTTAATGCATGTTAAGGGGCTTCTGGGAAGGGTCAATGGCTAATTACTAGTAGTACATATACATGAAAAACAAATCCTCTGGACATTCTTATATTTCAGGGAGTTTATTTTTTTGCGATTTCGACCCCCTTTTTTAAAAACTTAATATGAGTATCAGTAATATGTTTTATATTTATCACATGTAATATAATGAGATTGCGTGTAGGTGCATCATGTTAGAGAACTGCCTTTCATTACGTGTTGTTCATCGTAAAAAAAAATGATTCACTACCTACACATAGATGTATGTTTGTATTTCAATTTTTTATAACTAATAACATGTTTATAATTAAAGCAATTATAATTACGAAGCGGAATTATGAACCAAACTGCTAATTCAAAGAAATATAGAGTGAAGGCACTGACAAAAAATATGAAATGTAGAACCGTTTGAAGAGATTCGTTTTAACACTTTGAAGTGTTCAACGTTAACTGTTCGCAGAAATATATATGGTTGTGTATATTGAGCTCTAAAAATAGCTATTCTGCAGGTGAATCAGAAATCCATGAGGAATGTGAAAAACAACGATGATTAGCTCGGCTATTTTTAAAAGAAAAAGTACATGCAATCTTTGAAACAAGAGAGTTCAAATAAATAAAGATTTTTCTGATAAGTTATTCAGAATTTTCCAATATCGTCATAGCAGAGTCTTCTATATTTTATTTATTTTTTCTGTGGGTGTAAAATATTCAAATATTTTGAATCCTTACAGATATTTGAAACTTTCGGTAACAACAAATACATATAACTTGCTTGATGTGCTAATGGGGATTAAGTTTTCTTTTTATGAACTTTCGTTGTTCATAACATTAAAAATGGACAAATAGAGTCCGTAATGACACTGTTTTGGTTGAAAGAACGAATTACAACAAAACATAACTTTATTAAATAAGTTGAAAGAAAGACGACTTAGCAGCGTGCAGCCAATTCAGATGGACGCCATTTTCTGTTTCTTGCTTACTCATCCTTGTCGTCTTCATTCATTTCAGATCATGACTTGGAGGATTTGGAAATGCAGGTTGTCCGTTATAAACCGGAAGGTCTGGATGTCCTGTGCCGGAAGTCAAAGTTCACCCGGAAGGAGCTACAAATTATGTATAGAGGCTTTAAACAGGTAGAATGTATTTGTGGGATTCCATAGATGTCGTCATTTCGTCGTGTCGCCAACACGCACTGTAAATCTTTCTATATATACTGCCTGCTTATGAATGTTCAAAATATATTGTTTATAGATTCATTTACGCTGGCATTAATTTAAGCTGAATGTTAATTAATATACGTGATATATTTTTATGTCAATTAAATGTTTATGAATATGAAATATACAGTAATGTATCGTATACCGTGCAGTGATGATGATGGCTTTTTAAATAAATCTAAATAATTTTTTTTATTTCACTTGTTGTGGAAAGATCTTTAATTTTTATGGAATGCCTGGGATACGCGAAACACGTATTTTATGATGTAACAGACGTTTTCAGTAGTAACTGAAAATGCAAGCAAATTCAGCATAGGTATCCTCAGATTGTCTGCAAATGAACTAGAAGGGGTAGCTTGTTCTCAGTGTTGTAAGTTCAGACGGAAAGTCTGCTGTTTGCATGCAAGAACCAATTCCGTTCCTTGTCCATTGAATGTTTCAAATACCACTGATTCTAGTAGATTTGTGTGTGCTATCATGTGAGTGGTGTGTTTTTTATCCTAGCATGGGCTTCAAAGAGCTTTCACTGCACCTAACTATCGCTCACACTTAATGACAGGAATTGAATTCAACTTTGAAGTTTTCAAAAAATAAATTACAGGAAGCAGGTTCTTGAGTTTAGGACACTTGCGCGTCAAATCAATAATGCAACCACTGCGTCTACTTCAGCGAAACGCTTGCTAGACGTAGTAAATTATACAGTGAAAAAGAATGCTAATTTTGCCACAGTAACGAATCCCTTTCGCGCCAAAAAAGACATTCTATTATTACGTGTGGTAATTAGAGGGTCCAAAAACACAGCTGCTTATGTTTTTAAATGGAAGTAAGAAAAGCCATAAGTTAATTTTGTGCCTACTTCATATATGGAGTGCTAGAATCGATCGCTAATATGCGAGGAAGTGTAACAGGTGTTCCTTTCTCCCCCAGATTCGTCTACTTTCTTGAAAGTTCACTCATATCATATTTTTATAACATATAAATATGGAAATAAGCATAAACTTTTTTGTTGTTATAATGATTGTCTTATCGAATATATTCTAGAAATATAAAAGTAATATATAAGTTTTTAAAATTGTGTCTTTAAAAATCAGACTATTTGTATCATTTCATGACATCTTTTACATGGTACTAGTTGGGCCTCCATTTTTGGAGCAATTTTACTAGTACATGTATATGAAATGATATTAAAAATTAATTTCATTTCTTCGTGTCTTCCTATAGGGCTTTCTGAATTTTAATTTACATATCATGGATCAAACTTTCATGATTTGCCTTGTTCTGCGCGAAGCCAATTTGCATCCGACATTTGATGTTGTAATATTACTTCGAATGATTGGAAATTCCAATCGGAATTCAGTTAATGTTGATTTTTTAATCTCTACTTCACTAGCGGAGAAATGAAACAGGCACAGTCCTGTTGAAATTCTCAGTACAATCTTATTTCCATTGATCCTAAAGCATCAAATTCAAAATCGTAAATGAAAGCCCAGTTGTAAGATTACATCTTAAAATCACCATTGCCACGTTATTTCTAACGTAAATTAAAAACGAACTCCCAATTGCAAACTTGTATCATTTGAACTTTGTTGCCTGAAAAATTATAGCAATTATTCATGATTTTGCTCAAAACGTTCTCCCCTGCTATTTTGCTTATTAATTTAGTTTTCATTGTGATCGATTGAATGTGATTTCACGTTATTCCGTGAGGTCTCAGCTCGATGTAGACCCGAATTAAATGGCCTCTCATTCTGACAAATTTACAAGTCGGAGGATCTCCGAGCGATTTCTTCGTGTTAAATTGGAAGCAAGAACAGAGAGATGATACGACCTCTCTTACTCCAGAGATCTGCACTTGTGTGAATGTTTACAAGAAATTATTTAGATTGATCCCAGCAATGAATGTATTAACTTGTACTTTAGTGCAGAAGTTTTCTGTGGAGTTTCCTTTTTTTTTTATATTGTTCTCGCTTTTTTAATGAAACGCTTTAGACAAGGAAAAGAAATATTTAATTTATGCTACAAGTACATTATTGGTATAGCTATTTTAAACGATTAATGATTACATTGCAAGACCATAGAAACAGGTATAAAGTAAAGTACATTTTTTTATTTGGTTTTTATTGAGCATTTGAAACAAAATAGCGCGTGAATAACATTATGTTTTCAAACTTTATTTTTGTATGTAGTTGAATAGATACTTGTGGTATGCGTGTGGCTGAAACTAGTTTTGATTTGCTACTAACGTATTAATAAGTACATGTATTTGCATCTATCTGTGAAATAAGTTTCGATGTTGTCATATGTAAGTTTGTTTCAAAGACAGTCCCTTTCTCTACAGGAATGTCCTACTGGCATCGTGAATGAAGAAACGTTCAAGGAGATCTATGCACAATTCTTTCCACAGGGCGGTAAGAATATTACTGACTAAAAACTGCCGTTGATTTATTACCATTAGAGTTATTCATTTTATTCTACACCTGTTACAAACCCGTAAACTGTGTCAAACGATACGTGAATATTCTTACAATTCTATTGATGATAAATACTGTACCATTCTCTTTACATATATCTTTTTTATAATTATAAACTTGTTGTACTATTAATATATTTTACTATCTACAGTGACTGCACAATGCAAAGCGATACTTTTAAAAAATATATAAAATAGCTTACCATGATCATAAAACCAGACTTAAATAAAACATGCTATATTTTGCTAGTCAAGATTAAAAGATATCTAAAATACAAGTATCGCTTTGATGGCTTTACATTATTTAAAAAAAAAGAAAAGAATGAACATCCAAATATTTTCGTATATTTGACCGAAACAGTTTGCCGAAAATGATAGAAGTTTCTATGAAACTTTTTTCTCCCATTCTAGACTCTAGCGCCTACGCTCATTATGTGTTCAACACTTTCGACCATGATCGGAATGGATCTCTGAGTTTCGAGGTAAGTTTGATATTTTGTTTTGAATTGTATTAGTTCATATATAATGTGACTAGATTTGAACTACATTTATACTTTGTTTTGTTGGTTTTGTGATATTTCATACAGCAGATACCTCAAAGGTATAGAGTAATTCGTAATAACAATAATAAGGCAAGATATCATACAGTAAAATTAGATCGTGTATACAAAGCACATCTTTTAGCTTAGCGCAAAATAATCCTTCAGTTACTTTCATTACTTTGATTCTTTATTGCCTTTCTTAGAGTAGTTTTCTAAATGTACGTTTCAATGTTAGCTATGATCTTTTAGAAGTATTTTTGATTAATGGAACGGAATTTATGGAAATTAATAATTCATCGACGAAAAAACCAACATCATTTGACAGCATTTTAGAGTAATAGCGCAAATAAATGAACCCATTTTGAGACAACAAGCTGAGTCAGTTAGCGAGCGTTGATAGGTTCTCGTCATGGAACTTTGCATGTTAATGAGTCTTATGTTTTTGTGTAGGTAATTTTAATGCAAGGTTTCGATTGATTCAAAATGCTTCGTGCTTGGCATGCAGAAGACATAAAGCAATCATGATATAAAAAGATGAGCTTGGTATCTAAATTACTCTTTTCCGTATTCGAAATTTATTACTTTGCTCTCGAAAGTTGATACTTATGTTGCGTGGACTAGATTTGCAGCAGGTTCCGCCATGTTTCCGTCTGTTAAATTATAACTGAGATCCAGTTTTTTACCTGGTTTCCAACTCAGTTACCCTGTCACGAAACCCAGAGATTACACAGAATGACTGATCGAACACGCCTAGCCTTATAAAACAAAGCCCAGTAAACAACACAGCCAAAATCAGTTTTTGATGGAAGATTTAAATATCGATCTGGGATTAGATGCCATTACGAAGAACTCAGAGAGAAGATTATCCATAGAAAAAGTCGAAACTTCATTTTCTGCAAGAAATAAATGTGATTAATTCTAGTATTTTCCCAGGGTTTCAGATCCAAAACCCTCTTATCAAAGCGTTACCGTAAAGCACCTTAATCACAAGTAGAAATATCTCCCTGCGGCAATCAACGACGGCAATTATATTTGAATAAAGCATATCAAATATGCCTTATTTACTTGTTCTTCGTCCATTTGGGTCCCGGATAAATCATTTATTATGTCACCATGTGAATAGCTCGCTATTACCAGTGGATTAGACACCGGTATAAATGTTCTTTAACATATTGCACATAGACTTTACAACAAAAGACGGTCCAAAACCTTCCGAGTTGTTTCCGCTGATTTCTAGAGCTGTTAACTACAAAAATCAATAACAATCGATTGGAAAAGTATTTTTTCACATAATGGGGAGACAGATCCAGCGAAAAAATGTACTGGAATGGGAGGAGAGACTATCAGATATCTGGCAATGTCTGAGAATCCCCTTTTACCATGTAGACTTTGGTGATGACAAGCAGATAGAATACTACTAATTAAATCTGCGTCGTTTCTGGACCGGGCCTACATTTTGCTTTGTATAGGCTATTGAATTTTCTAGGCCTTGGCTTACTTGGCTAAGATTAGCAGGAAGCAAGCTCGCTGCCTGGCAGATTTTGTGGCGTAACTAGATCTGGTAGAAATCCCGTTTGCTTCAGGAGACCATCGGTCTGTTATTGCTTTTGTCACCAATTATCCCCAGATTTTCGAATATCAATCGAATGTCAATATAATTACGCCAAGTTAATGAGTCTGGGTCCGTGTTTTATTATGTTTGCGTTTGGTGCATCAGACGCTACACAAAATCAAAACAATATGTCAGATCCGTCAAACGTCAATTCAAAGCGAGTCTATCTAAATTTTCCTTTGCAAGAAGAAATAGACTTTTGTGGCCGTTTTTAAACTAAAAGAATGGAAATTTGTGCTTTAATTTGTATATTAGATAACGTCTCTGGTTAGAAATCTAAGCGTTCATTGTTAAACTCGCTTGAAAATTATTGTATTGTTACATTATTGAAATATTACAATTATCATGCACTTTCCATTGACCGTTTGCTCATAGTCAAACAAGACCTCAGTTACTTCGATTTCAATATCAAGAATACTAATCGAATGTATCTCTTAATGTTTTTACAGGAGTTCGTGATGGGCTTATCAGTATTATCCAGAGGAACTCTCCAGGAGAGACTGCAGTGGGCTTTCAATTTGTACGACATCAATGGCGACGGCTTCATCACCAAGGATGAGATGACAGACATTGTGTCGGCCATCTACGAGATGATGGGCCGATTCTCCGAACCGATGGTCGACGAAAACACCACCAAAGAACACGTGGAAAGAGTATTTCACGTGAGTTCTATTCAATTTTTGTGTACACAAAACACTGCTCTGTGCTACGTGGTACAAAACAATTTTATCTAATATAATATTATGCAGTGTCAATATACATGTATATTCTTTGTTTTATCGAAATAGAAATCGTGTATATTATAATTTTTTATATGAATGAAATTTAGACAAGAATGTGGATGGTCAATTAAATAATTATTTTGTTTTTCAAATTACCAGTTTCTACGTACATTATTTCCCCACTCCCACACATTGTTGCTTTTTTCTCTCTGTAATCTGATCCCAGCGATTCAGATGGAGCTTCCGATTATCCTTCTGCCGGTGACAGGAAGTAATGCAAATGACCGAGTGTTACATTAGCTCCCGGCACTCAGGACATTAATACTCCCGCTGAGCTGTGTTGATGATATGCTTATTTTGTAGAAAATGGATATCAATCGTGACGGCGTGATTACGTTTGACGAGTTTATGGAGACATGTCGTAGGGTATGTATATAGAAAGACTTGTATATACTAGTATAAATAACATCGTGTAAAGCGAACACGCTGCTACAGTGAATGGTAGTGTGTTGTATCGTCCCAGAGCTTGTATAGTAAAAATAACATCGTGTTAAGCGAACACGCTGCTACAGTGAATGGTAGTATGTTGTATCTTCCCAGAGCTTGTATAGTAAAAATAACATCGTGTTAAGCGAACACGCTGCTACAGTGAATGGTAGAGTGTTGTATAATCCCGGAATTCTTCCGTCGATGTTGGTAACACTATACATTATTTAATGGGTTGTAAGAGACAGAGAACGCTTGAGGGCAAGGGAATGATTGCGGGGGTCTGTGTAGAGAGACTGGGAAGTAATGAGGGTTTCAGTGACAGGTTATTTCTTGTAGACGGGGAATACCACGAATAAATCGACGGAATGTACACATATATACGGCAATCGTGGTTATAGTGGTTTTTAGAAAGGGAATCAAATTAAGATTTTTTGATTGATAAGATGAGGAAAACACATCTACAAAGGGTTGTCAGTCAATTTGGTACGACTCCGACAACGAATATATCTGCATGTAGCAAGATAAAGATGATCATGCGGCGCTCCTCTGCAACATCATCATAAATTCACACCGCAACCCATTTTAGATATTAAAAATATTTTTTTTCCTTGAATTTACAATATGTGCGGCTCATGTTCAGAATAACAACTTGCATTCCCTGTATCAAATGAAAAAAAAAATGCGTGACAATCAAATCACAGAAATAAATTATTAATACGTTGTACTATGGGTTTTTTTTTAAACAAGCTATGTATATATGATTTAGAATTTTAAAATTCTGCTTTTCTATAATGGTTATCGAAAAACTGGTTTATAGTGGGGTTTTATTAATGGTCTCAAGAGGCGAAAGTGCTTTTCCAATTTCCGGATTGATCTATAGATGTACATATAGATAAAGGTATGGGATTGACTCGCGATATCCATTCCTGTTTAATATCCGTTTTTTCTATAAATATTTAAAGAAGTGAGATTTTCAAATTTCCCTAAATTCAAATTAAAACCCATGACGTTCTTGGTATAAGCCAACCCAATCCCGCGAGATGTATACAATATATACATACATGTATATGCTGTATCGTGTAAAAATAAACGGATTTTGTTTCAGCGAAGTCCCTTTTCAGCCCCCCCCCCCCTCCCCTCCCCCCCGTCTTTTCTCTGCAGTGTACAAAAAAGTAACCAAAGGATCTAACTAAGATTTAAGATAAGATTTAAAATCTCATTAATAATAATTATAGAGTCCTTTCGACCGAGAAAGAATTAGATTCATGGCTAGATAGAGAGACTGTCGGAAGCGCTGCCTGATGATGCCAGCAACACTTAGAACCTCAAGGATCGATATCAATGCTTTGATTGTGATAAATACCACCAAGGCGCGAGTATTTTGTCACTGGAAACTCCTTATTGATGTTTAATCTTTTTTTACTTCCTTTTCTTGCCTTTCGTGGAATACAAGGGATCTGAAAACGATCTCGATCTCTCTCTTCTCTCTCTCTCATATTGTTTTTTTTAAATGGAGGTTGAATTTTGAAATATGAAAATATGAATGCGAGATTAAATATCTCTGGTCGCCGCTATTGCGGTCTCTAATTGCTTCCTAACTCATCTTAGCATCTCCAATGCTTGCTACAACTTCATTTCGACGCAATCAATATTCAAGAGACAGCCGTTTATCTTAGGTTTATCAAATATCTAATGCAATGAATCAAATACCTACCTAATTCAAAATGGCACCAAAATCTAGTAAAACAGTTATGTGATTTTATATGTTCAACTTTTTTATAACAATCCTTTTGTGTACGTTTAGCCAGCCTAACTTCGATCAAGAATCAAAATACCTGAACCATTTCATTTTTTGTCTTTTTTTCATTTTAGGACGAAAACATAACAAAAGGAATGGCAATTTTTGATACAGTCCTTTAACAGCGAATATGTCAAAACTGAAACCAAAGGTCCGTGGGTTGTTGTTTTCTTGCCAAAGTGTGCGACATGAGATGACACATATTGACGTAAGTTTGGGGACACACGGGTGACCAGACTGCGGTGGAGACATTGCCAAAAATAAACTCTAACCTTTCCAAATCAAGACCAATCAATGTTTGTCCGAGATGTGAACTTCCGGTTCGATTTACCGGACCTGGATATGACGTCAATGCCTTCTGTATGTTGAGATCTCATTCTCCTCCCGTTTTATGCGAGATGAACACTTCGATCTCCTAAAATTAACCAATGGCGAAGTGCAGAATCAGATGTATCTGTTTAAACCCTCATTTAGATTAAAAAATCAAAAGTTATTAATATTGTAAATATTTTATTGACCTGTATATTGTTCTGTGTAATGTGACATCATGTTATTTGATAAGAGTTGTCCCATGCGAAATAGAATGTAGTAGAATTTGTGCGTATATGTATACAAGATGAATTCAGAGAGTGACATGACAAACCGAACCACCAGTAAATTCATCTGCATGAGAATCTGACTTCATGATTTCAAGTACGTGTACGTTTGAATATTTAAAAAGTTGTTTTACCCATAGGCTATGATAAATTGATAAATATAATAAATGAATATAATCCTGCCTTTAATAAACTTGGGAAAATCAAAATATTTTCAAAAACGATTGTACTTTGGAGACAAAAAAACCCAATTAGTATGCGTGCTAATTCGTGTTGAGGTGTGACTTGTTATTCAAGCATAATCATTTTGTATTACAGGGTTTCAAAAGTTGATTAAGTGTTATTTCGATATGTGCAGTGTTTTGTGTGATAAAAGCGGTTTAAAACTGCAGCATTATATTAATCTATTTGTTATGGTTGATTCAGATTGATGTTTTAGCTTATTTGTTTTTAAATAAAATCTGTTTGTTTGATGTTCAGGTAAGGGTACACAAGACACACGCTTTAGGGCCTAATTAAATGTGAATTGTGCATCAAGTTTAAAAAGATACAAAATCTATCTGATATAAATTATGATATCTTGACTGGCTGTGAAATTATGTTAACAACATCAAGACACTGATCGATTGCAGGTCATGACCTTGATCTTTAATTTGAAGGTGATATAAACTTATCTAGAATTTAAAAAAAAAACCCTGCAAACCTGAATTATCCTCGTCTGAATTATAAGTTGTTAGAAATGATGACGTTATCATATCTGTGATTCTCACTAGACATTCCCAACCTCCGCCTTGATGTAAGCTGACCCATGACCCTAACTTATTGACCTTTCACCTTTGTAGTGTTGATGTCATTTAATCAGATTTATTAATGGATGTCCCACGTTTCAATATATATTATACTTCATCATTTCAATGTTCTTTTTTAAATTCTCGAGAATTGTTGCCAATAAAAGTTACACAAAAATATCACAGTACACATCTCTTGTTTATTTTTTTCTTGAATTGTGAGACAAAAATTTATTGACTGATGGATGTCTAATTCACCGTGAAATTACGTCAATGTTCCGGTATGCAAGTATGCACATCTAATTCAATAAATGTATTTGTCGCTTTAATAAAAGTATGGAGAGAAAAAAATACCAAAAATAAAAAGAGCAAGTAACAGCGCAGTTGGATAAAAATTAGCCAAAGTGCTTTGAATCTTGCACAGCGAGCGGCGAATTCATACAATATTGATGATGTCGCACTTGAAGGTGTTTCATTCACAATGGTTGGTGTGCACAACACAGTGAGGTGGCTGGCGGTAATTGCTACCGATGATACGGCGTGCGGCAGACGACAGCTTGATGGTGACAGAGTTATATATATCTCATCTTTGCACGGAGAAAAATACTTCGCACGTTTTCACTGAAATAATAAGACCGAGTCACAAAAATATTGACTATAATTGTTGTTTGGCGTATCGTTCTGTGCAACACATATTCATTCCATACGATGCAATAATTAGATTATTCAAACCGCGGCTTGCGGCTAGATATAGGATTCAAGCTCAAAACTCGGTTTGCAACAAAGTCTGCGCAGGTTATCAATTAAATTGTTACATGTATTTGAATCTATACTACTATATTAAAATAATAGATTCGAATTTTTTAGCTTTAATACCGAGAAATCGGAAGAGTGCTGTCTTTTGTTTTATATATTTTAAACATTATTGGTACTTGAAGATTACCAATTTGTTTTTATTTTTTCTCAATCAAGCTTCGCTAATTAATAATCAACGAAAATTCCTTTAAAAAATCCGGAAATCATCTGAATTTTTTGGATTTTACAATCTTGCGCATGCGCATTACATTCACGCTAATCTTTTATTTCTACAATATCACATTTGCATGGATAAACTCAGAAACGATAATACATATACACGTAAATCAATTCTATTTATCAAAGGAAATACGGGAGATAACTCTAACTCAGTGCATTTAATATGAAAAACCACGAGAGTTCGAATGTCAGCATGGTGTGTAAATTCGAAGCGAGCAAAACGTTGGTGAAAAAAGTGTTTACACTGTAATTGTTCATTAATATGAATTAAAGATTTGATGAAAGGTACATGTATCTTCAACCTCAAAATGGTTTGTTATGAATAATTTAACTGTTATTTTCAATATAGCTTCATTAATTTAATCCAAAATCGTTTTAGAGCAATCCTGTAATTTTTGCTACATTACGGGGTGTCAGGAGAAAACGTAACCAATCTCTAGGGTACGTTTTCTCCAGGAGAAAACGTAACCGGGTACGTTTCTAACTTTATGAATATCATAATTATACTACTTAATAGTTTTTAATACTTTTTTTTATACTATTTTGTATAATAGAGAAAAATAGAAATTTGATATAGAATTTTATAGATATATGAATTAAATACTTTATAATTTTAAAGGGGTTGGGCATATTAAATAATTTTCAAATGCTACTTTATTGCATAGATGTATAGAAATATGTTCATGTTATGAATAATATCTTTATAATAACTGTAGCAACTTTTATGTTAGTACGAAATAATGACCTGCCATAAAGTGTTATCAGTCTACTTCTTCTAATTATCCATTTATCGGTCAATCGGCAATCCTCGGCTGATTCCGCTACGCTCCATACAAACGTTAATGTCGAGTGCGCGAGACATCCGAGTAGTTCCGAGTGTTTATCGGTAGCCTTACCGATTTGAGTTTTTCTATGCGAGATCTCCTGATTTTAATTATAGTGATAATAAATTAAATACCTCAGCAGTTATTATTATGTAATATTATGTATTGCCTCCCGGCGCAGATGTTCATTGTATATTTTATTTTGTTTCATTTAAGAATATCTATGAAAACCATTATATATTATTTTCGGGTAAATTGGGTACGTTTTCTCCTGGGTACGTTTTCTCCAGAATTCCGGCCATTACGGGTATATGGGAGGCATTTTAACTGTTGTGAAGGTCTGTCCCGAGACACAGCTATTCTTACTAAGCAGAGTGTAGTGAAATTAATAGCATTGTTGTAGGCTTAAAGCTTGGTTATGTAAATGTCAACAATACGGTGTGTCGATGATCGATTTCGTAAATTTCCGATATCATATGCAATGTCAACCCGTGCACGCACGGGTCAAAGTCTAGTAAATATAAATATTATAACATGTACCTCACAGAGAGTAAAGTTGAGACATATATTCATGTTAATATTCAATTGAATATTTCGTTCAATTTACTTAAAATAATTACAGTGATGCTGAAGTGTATACTGGAAAATTGTTTATGGTAGGTAATGATATTCCAGAAGTTGCAAACACTTTTGAAGGCTCTAGATGTTTTTACTGGGTGTTGCCTTATATTTCTTCATGAGAAGTAAGATTCATGAAAATCAAAGGTACCAACGTTTATATGTCATGTGGTTGAAACTGGTCTAAGTCGCAAAACACTCTGGTATTAATTAAAGAATATACAAAGCATTCATAAATAAACACAATAAAATCCCTCCGCGTTGTTAAATGGCCGAGAACTCCCAGCTAGGATCCAAAGTTTGTTTTTCACTCTTAACAGTTGGGAACTTTTTCATTTCAATAAAAGATTCCAGAATAGAATTAAATTGAACAAAATCGCCACAAGAAATATCTAATTTCAAGATTCGAAAAATTGAATGATTGTATTATTACAACTGGGGTTTCAATAAAATCCGTTGGTAGTTTAAAGAATAAGAAAATTTAATATTAGTATTCGGTTTCAATTATACGTAACGTTGGCAGTAGTCCTACTGATAAGAACTTCGATTGACAATTATAGATCGACTCAACAACGAAATCCTCGGCACCAATAAAAATCCAGAAATTTGAATTTCTATAATTTCGAACATCAAAAAGACAAGAGGCCCATGGGCCACATCGCTCACATATTTGTAAATAATTGCACATTTTTTCATAAAATACACTCTGAATTCAGGTGAGGAAAGGGTACACAGTTAACAAAAATTAATCTACAATATGTATATTTGTCATGATGCTAGCATAATAATATCACAAACTATAGAATTGCATATCATAAGAAAATTAAAGATTTTTAAAGATGTTGACAGGTATCTGTATAGCTTTATTCTTATGAATTGGGCATTTCCCCCCCTGGTATCCACTTATTGATCCAGGGTTTATGATTTCAACAAATTTGAATAACTTGAATCAGAATATATGTATAGTAATGTAATTAATTGATATTTACTTATATTTCTTGGTACATGTAGAACGTTGCATCCTTTTGATGGCCCTTTTATTGTTTCGCCAGTCCCGTTTTTAACTATTAAAAAGTCATCCTTTGTTGTTCAGTTAGGGTCGGTAAATAGAAATCAAACTTAGCATCCGAAGAATTGAAACCCGTTCCTTCAACACCGGTACTTGAAGAAATGTATTCCTCAACAATTGTAGACTGTGCGGATCTAACATCAAGTCACTGACCTGTCTAATAAAATGTGCTACTTTGTATCTCATCCACTGATATATTTTACATAACGAATATTTCTTCCTCTATTTCTAAAGAAAACAAGTGAAAAGCTATCAATGTGACAGCAAACCGTTTTTTTTTTATATGAACTGTATCCATAATCCATTTGTCCTGCGAGACTTAGTTCAACAGCTGGTATATTTTTCATAAATTATAAAAAATTAAAACCCAAGTAATATGCACGTCTCTGACATGTTTACAATTGATACATGTATGTATATGTAAAACATCAATTTCCTATCTTGAAAACTGTAAGAGGAGTTATCCGTTCAATAGGGGTATCCAAATCCAAGTATTTTGCACATCTCTGATATACCCGGTACGTACAATTGATCTGCAAAACAACTACTTTTTATCTTGAAAACTGCAGGAGAAGTTATCCGTACAATAAGGTTTCCCTTTTGGCAGCCGCCCGCCCGCCATTTTCACCATTTCAATTACCCGATTTCCCCTTGAAAAACGTATTTTAAAACGACTGTTGCTCAATCAATTACAGACATTTTAACCAAATTACGATCTTGCCATTTTAAAACATTTTTAGCTCACCGAGACGAAGTCAGGGGGAGCTTATGCTATACCCTCGGCGTCGGTGTCGGCGTCGGCGTCCGGACCTGGTTAAAGTTTTTGTTGCAGGCCTGTATCTAAGCTATTACTTGTCCTATCTTTACCAAACTTGCATGGATGATGCATCAGGACCTACTTATGGACTTGAAAGACTTGGATGCTGAATCTGAGTCCTAAATTTCAGATGCTGGAGGAGGTTAAGTTTGTTGGACCAGGTTAAAGTTTTTGTTGCAGGTGCACTTTGATAGCAATATCTAAGTTACTGCAGGTCTGTACTTCACCAAACTTGCATGGATGGTGTGTCTTATGATACTGATGCACCAGACAGGCTTGAGTGCTGAATCTGAGCTATAGGTTTCGGATGCTGGAGGAGGTTAAGGTTTTTGGAGCAGGTTAAAGTTTTTGTTGCAGGTGCCCATTGATAGCAATATCTAACTTACTGCTGGTCCGTACTTCACCAAACTTGCATGGATGGTGTGTCTTATGATACTGATGAACCAGGCAGGCTTGGGTGCTGAATCTGAGCTATAGGTTTCAGATGCTGGAGGAGGTTAAGGTTTTTGGAACTGGTTAAAGTTTTTGTTGCAGGTGCCCTCTGATGATTATATCTTAGTTACTACTTGTCCTAACTTCACCAGACTTCCATGGATGGTGCCTCTTATGATACTGATGCACCAGACAGGCTTGAATGCTAAGTCTGAGCCATAGGTTTCGGATGCTGGAGGAGGTTAAGGTTTTTAGAGCTGGTTAAAGTTTTTGAAACAGGTGCCCTCTGATGATTATATCTTAGTTATTACTTGTCCTAACTTCACCAGACTCCCATGGATGGTGCGTCTTATGATACTGATGCACCTGACAGGCTTGAATGCTGAGTCTGAGCAATAGGTTTCAGATGCTGGATATGGTTAAGTTTTTTTGAACAGGTCACATGTTAAATAGATAATAGTACTATTTCAAACTTGCATAGTTGATTAAACTGTAATATGAATGAATCACAGAGGAAGCATCAGATGCAGAGCTTGATCTCCATTATCAAGGATGCTAAAAAATATATCTTAGTTATTACAGGTCTTAACTTCACCAAACTTGAATGGATGGTGTGTCTTATGATACATATGCATCTGACAGGCATGGATGCTGAATCTGAACCAAAGGTTGCGGATGCTGGAGCAGATTAAGGTTTTAATTGCTAGTGCCCTCTGATGATGATATCTTAGTTATTACTGGTCTGAACTTCACCAAACTTGCATGGAGATGCGTCTTTTATATTATAGTGTTCCACCTGACAGGCTTGAATGCTGAATCTGAGCCATTGGTTTCGGATGCTGGATGAGGTTTAGTTTTTTTGGAACAGGTCACATGTTTTATAGATGATAGCTTGCATAGTTGATTTAACTATATTTAAATGAAACGCAGAGGTTGCTTCAGATGCAGAGCCTGATCTCCATTATCAAGGATGCTAAAGAAATCTCCTACGTCACTCAAACCTGCTCGATAGATAGATGTGTTTGTTGATAAATGATATAACATGATTCCTATGATATAGTATTATATGGTATAAAACAATATTGTTAAATATGATACAATATAATACCATATGTAATATTATAAAAAGTTATATGATACAATATGATATTGTATCAATTTTTTTGATATTTTATGTTATGATATTGTATCATGATATCGTTATGTATAGTATTGTATATTATGATACAATATTGTATAATATTGTATTGTATTATTAATTTATTATTTTATCACATGATACTATTAAATAAGATATTGCAAAATATAATATTGTATCCTATGATACAATATTGTATATTCTATAATATTGTATCATACGATATTGTATAATATGATATTAGTTTCTGTAATATAGAATTATATCACATGAAATTGTATAATATGATACTGTAATATTATATAATATCGTATCACACAATATTGTATAATATGATATTGGTTTATAATATGATATATCATTACATCACATGATGTTGTATGATATTGTAAAATATATTATTGTATCATATGATACAATATGTATAATATAATATTGTATAATATAATATTTTACTTTATCACATAATATTGTATCATTTGATATGATACAATGTTGTATCAAATCATATTGTATCATATGATACAATATCATATTATGCATAAAAAATGATACAGTATCATACTATACTATACAATATAATATCATATGTTTCAATGTTATGATGTATTATGTAATATGATATTGTAATATTAATAATACTATATTTTTTTATATATTATGATATTGTATTATGTGATCAAAAACAATAACGTATAACACAATACAATGTCATATCATACGTTACAATATCATATCTCATCGTTGTTTATTATGGTATTTTATTGTAGTATATGATATATGTTGTAAATATGATAGGATGCGATATTTAATTTTATATTATTGTATTGATTAACATATGAACATATGATTATCATACAATTTTTTAACAGATGATATACGATATTGTGTCAAAACAGAATCCATGAATATTCAAGATCATAAAGTATGATTTTCATTTAATATGATAAAGGTGGTCTCATAAAGGTGAAGTCTCATAAGGGTGATGTCTCGTCTCGGTGAGCTTTGTAGCAACCTCTAATGATACAACGTCCACTAATGATATAATGTTGCATTAGTGGTCAGGATGTTGACCACTAATGATATAATTTTATCATTAACGAACAACATAACCGTCCGCTAATGATGTAATTTCAGATTTATATCATTAGCGGTCAAAAACCGTAACCTCTAATGATATGAAAAAAAATTGAGAAATAAGTACTATCTTGACCACTAATGATACACGTTTGCATACATTTGCAATTGCATTAGTGGATGGATTTGAAACCTTTAATGATATAATATGATATAATTTAATATAAAATCATATTTATATATATTCGAAATGTTAAATCGTATTTGAGTATGCCTGTGCTCTATACATGTACTTACAAAGGCAAAGTATCAAGGAAAAATGACGATATTTACATTTGGAAAAAAAAATTGCTTAAGTGACGTCATAGATGGACAGGTCAGGGACAATGGTGACTAATGTTGAGTATAATATGTTAGACAACCTCTGTATAACGTTGGATAAAGATTTGATTTTGATACGATACTACATAAGAATTGGTTAAAAAATTATTTTTTTTTTGGGGGGGGGGGGCAGTTATTTGATCATATATATAGTCCTTTATTGTAAAATACACCATTCTGACATTGCCCCTGATATTTTGCCTTTTTACTTGAACTGAAATAGTCGCATACAGACAAAATACATACAATTTATGACTTCTGTTTACTTCCAAATTTATTATCATTAAAGCTGACATGAATTCATAAATACGCATTATTTCCCTTTTATCTCCGACTACCGCCATATTAGTTGTCGACTTCTATTGTTCTGCTCATCGCTACACACCCCCTATATAAGGCCGAGAGCACTATTCATGCTTCGCCGCATTCAGGAATTTCATACACCCGAACACGTTACCTTGGACGAAAAGACTTGTAAAAACGCGTTTTGAACAAAAATAATATGGCAACCACTGCACTGCCAAGATATATCCAATAAACTACGAAACAAAACAAACTGAAATCCAGGAGCAGATACTTCGATACTTTGTAGACCGTTTTCCTGTGTATGTTATAACATCGCACATGCGCAAACGACACACTGTGGCAGATCGAGCAATGTCAATTATCGCATGGATTTTAGAAACGGGGCGATTTTGTAGGAACGTATGGAAACGTTGTTACTTTCTTGGATTTATTTTCATTCAGCTACTGTGTTGGATGTAGTGTCGCCGGGGTTTTCAAGAAAATGCAGACGTTATGCACTTTGTATGAACGACACACGTGTTCGATGTGCATGCGAAGTAAGGCAGCACTGTCTGTGCAAAATAATACGCACACCTTGGACATCCTTTCAAAGAATAAATATATTTTGTATTTCATTGATTGTTGTTTTCTTTATTACTACATTTTACTACAATGTGTAGTTCATGCATTTTGAAGTCCGTGCAACGTGAATGCCTCGCTCGGAAAGCAACCGACCGTAACTTTCTCAACCGGTATATATACCCCAGTGGCAGTAGAGGAGCGATCGAACTAATATGGCGACCAAATGTTTTTAATGAATTCATGTCAGCTTTAATCAAAAAGGACTTGTGCTAAATATTTTAGGTTGAAGAAAATTTGAAGAAAAGCAATTTTACGATATTAAAAAATTATTGTTAAACTTTTAGCGGGATTTTATTAGCATAAAAAGGTCCAATTCATAAGACTATTTGCTATTGTGGTCTGTAGCACAATTGAATCACTAATCTGTTGTACAGTTGAATATGTGGGTTTGCTAATTATATATTAGAACAGCAAAGAATATGAATTAATGTCGGTTGAATTAAAACTACTTCAACAATGGTGATTATGTCGGTGTAACAAAGAATGTTAACCCGGGTTGTAAATTGACCCGGGTTTGATAAAATTTTATCATTAGTGGTCAACATCCCGACCACTAATGCAACATTATATCATTAGTGGACGGTGTATTATTAGAGGTTGCTACATACCACGTTTTCATTCTAATGAAATCTTAAATAATTGAAGTCGGAAAAATCAACCTTTGAAATGTCAAATTACTGAAGACGGCAAATATAGCGGATAGTATGAAAGAGTTGAAGTTTTGAAACCGAAACTTTTAAGTACACACATGTACAATTAAACTGTGAAGAGCAAGTTACACTTCTGTTCGAAGACAGTTCAAAACTCTGAAGTCGGAGTCAATTTTCAACAGGGTCAGTTTTTAACGTGTCGATGTCATTAGAAGTTTGAAAAATATTTTTCAAGCTGTTGAAAACTGACACAGGAAAAATTTCACGACATTGGTATCAATTGTTCAACGTTGAAAAATGATATCCGGGTCAAAATTCTTTTATATCATAATATCATAATCAATCTTTTATATCATAATATCACTTTATACGATGCATATATTTTTTCTATTTGTATCAATAAGACTACACTAAGGATAACATTATTTTTATAACTTATGACCCGTATAGACTTATTTCATTTCTATCCAACAAAGACGCATTTATAACTCTTATCCAGGCGAGCTTTACTGCTTCGAATGTCGTCAATGCTCGTACAAATTTTTCATTGAGCATTAATCATTTTGATATTAATTAAAAAATGTCGATAATTAAGTGAAATATAATTTTCTGTGCGAGTACTCTCAGTACTTTGATGAATTTCCTTATTGGCTGCTAGCTTCTGCGGGCTTAGTGGCTGCTTAATGGCTGCTAGCTTCATCAGCCTGGTCAAATTTCAACCCGAGTCAAGATTCTTCGTTACGCCGGCGAATGCGTCAATAATGTCCAATACTCCCTAAAAACACCCACGAAAAAGTTTCTGTGTAGTGTTTGTATCTGTACTGAACACAATATTATTTTTCTGTCAAGATCAGTAGCTTATTATTCATCATTTATTATTGTTAATCTTGCAAGTTTAAGAAAAGTTATTGTTAAGTTAAATTAATTGAATAATCGCTGATCGCGACTTGTCTGATAAAACTATGACAACTGTTCATTATTGTGCTGTCAGTTAATTATCATGACTTCTCAAAATAAATTAAAGTTGAAGCGATTTACCGGAAATATAACATAAACGGCCGGTATGGGTTTGGCAATCTTAGCAAACCACGGCCCACATGAACGATCATGATTGAGAGGGGTATATATATATAAACAGACTCCGGACCATAGCTTGGGACGATGTTGTTTGACATATATTCCTTTTAACTCTATCTACACAGTTTAACAACAAGAGACAGGGTTCTTAGTCTTAATAACAAACTCTTGCTATCGGGAAAATAAAGAAACAAAAAAAAAAACAGAAACAAAAATCCATATCGGCATGAATATCGGACAATATTAGGAATTAAAATATGGAGCTGAAATTTTTTATCAGATACATAATAATTGCGAAGAGCAAGTTCCATTTCAGGGACAGTACAAAAACCTGTAGTTCAGAAAAGCCCCCCCCCCCCCCAAATATCCAAAATCAATAATCAACGTTGATAAAATGAAATCCGGGTATACATTTCACGACTTTTGGTCTCAGTTTTCAACGTTAGAAAAGTCCCCTCCCCCCACCCAACCCCATCACCTCTCCCCTCCCCAATCAATAATCAATGTTGAAAAATAAAACGCGTGTCAATTCTTAACTTGGATTAATATTCTTTGTTACAACGACATGATCCCTATAGTTTAAGTAGTTTTAATTCAACCAACTTTAATTGATATTTTTTGTTGTTATAATCTATAATTAACAAACCCATATATATATATATATATATATATATATATATATATATATATATATATATATATATATATATATATATATATATATATATATATATATATATATATATATATATATATATATATATATATATATATATATATATATATATATATATATATATATATATATATGGGTTTGTTAATTGTTAATATATATATAATCTTTTATCATATTATATCATTAAAGGTTGCAAATCCATCCACTAATGCAATTGAAAATGTGTTCAAATGTGTATCATTAGTGGTCAAGATAGTACTTATTTCTAACTTTTTTCCCATATCATTAGAGGTTACGGTTTTTGACCACTAGTGATATAAATCTGAAATTATATCATTAGTAGACGGTTAGGTTGTTCGTTAATGATAAAATTATATCATTAGTGGTCAACATCCTGACCACTAATGCAACATTATATCATTAGTGGACGTTGTATCATTAGAGGTTGCTACAGAGCTTTGTAATCTTTGATTACCTATGTTTTGAAATTGCTTAAAGCAGTCTTCATTGTATCAAATGACTTCATTGTATCAAATGACAACGTTTAATCAAGCACTGATTGCATTGTTAGAGTTTATTGTTGTCGCTGTTCATGATATAGAAGTATCCTATGTGTGTATTATTTTATGGTTGATCATAGCTTTTATCTAAAATGAAAACATGAAATGCACGGACTGACGTCATATTTCAGTTCAGTTGCAGTAAATTCCAAATACAGAAGAAGTTGCTTTCCCTTCTTGGAAACGTTCTGGTCGACATAAACAATGTTTAACATACTTTTATTAATCTTAACTTATTTTATATAAAAGAAATTTCTCCATAGCAACCTAAATTTTAATTGAAAATGCAAACTTTGGTAAATATTAAAAAAGATTTTATTCAGAAAAATATCTCATCTAAAACAGACAAGTCGGGTTTATTTGATGGGATCTGCTCACTTTTCACACCTGTGTTTCTAACTTTACGTGTTTGTCTTTCATCAGAGTCGGATGTCCTCTTTTTTGAGTCTTTGACCGGCGGATTCACTGTCCGTGGTGATTTTTCAGAGTCCTTAAATCCAACTGTCCTTCTTCTAGTTTCGTTTGAACTAACACGTGTGCTTGGAAACAGATCAGAAGGATAAGGTTCTAGGGAATCTGGGAGAATTTCCTCTGAGCTGCCTCTTACACATATCTCACTTAGGTCCCTTAACGCTGTCTCTTTTGAGGCACCACTCATGGTTTTTAATCCAATTGATGTGGATTGATCATCACCCTTTTCCAAAAAGTCAAGAGTTTTTTTGACACCCCTCTTACTTGTGGGTTTGAATTTTGAAGCTGATGATGACATATGGCTTTCCTTCTCTTCCTCTTTATTCTTAGGTTGATATCTAGAGGTATTAAAGGTCAAATATTAAATAAACGTTATTAAAGCTAGTTTCCGGGCTCTTCATAAAATACAAACACAACAAAAAAATAGTCATAATTTATAAAACTATACAATATGTTTGGCCTGGAAATCAAGAAAATACACGCCCAATAGGGCAACAGATGAATATCTTTACCCTCACCTAGTTTTGCAAGGGCTGGCCTTCCTAACCCCTGTCTCCCCCATCAGGTCGTCCAGTAAGGTACATTTGCTGCCAGCACCCCTCCTCTTTTGCTGTGGTCTGTCCAACTCTGATTTATCAATGGGCTTCAACCCTGATCCCCTCCTAGGCTTCCATCCACTTGGGCCAGGCTTGTCACTCTCCTGCTCTTCAATGGCCGATTTCCCTTTTACATTGAGATTCTGATGCTTGTAGGATTTTGGGTCAATCTTATTTTTACCATTCTTATTCCATGTTTTATTGCCAATGTCAGACTCTGCACAAACATATCTCAGAACTGTGTTCTTTCCTGCCTGTAATTTGTATGTTTAAACATCTTGTATTGAATTAATTTATTTTGATGACAACAGAATACTGAGGTTCACGATTTCCAGTAATTGAATATGAAAAACAAAGCTAATATTCATATAACTTTTACCTGCTTCAAAACGTCTTTGGCAACTTCTAGAAGTTCTTCCTCATTCATTATATAAAATGTTTGCCTTAAAAAAATAAATCGATTAGCTTCACCTCTTGCATCATGTACTAGTTAAATCTTAAAATTTAAATTCATCATTCTTAAAATAAAAAATTCCATCTTCTGTAACAATGTATCAACAAATGTAAATATATCAAAGTACTGAAGTACTGATGGGAGTTGATTTTATCGATTATCATTTATTCAAAATCAATGATGTGATTTTGCATGGCAAGAAGTATCAGTAATCGAAATATTTCTGAGAAATTGTATGGATCCAGGCAAGATTGAACTCTTGTCTTGTTCAACCAAACGCTCGGCTGTCTCCATTTATCTCCGACAAGGAAGAGAGACTCTGTTTTGTTGGATATTATTAGTCTAGTTCACCTTGACGTTTGTAAATACTTTCTACAACAAACGTTTGAGTGGGGAGTCAAACGGCTTGCGTGACTTAGGCTAGAATGTTAACGGAGACAGCCAAGTGTCTGGTTGAACAAGACTACATTGAACTCTAGCGTAGGAATCATACGACTTTAAAAAATATCTAAACTGTTTGTACAATTTAAAATCTTACTATTTTCATGGTATTAATAAATAAGTTTTCTTGAAAAACAATGCTTCAGAATACATAGCATCGAATTTATAGATTATTTTTAAGAACTAAGTGTTGTCAGCTGTATTGATTTGTGCTTAGGTCCAAACACTGTTTCACTTTTGCTTTGCCCAAGTAAGTGCATAGGAGAGTTGATTTAAATCAACTCCCATCAATCATAAATATTCAAATAAATGTACGTCTTACAAAAAACTTGATAATTAACAAAAATAAAAGATTTTTCTATCTTCTGGTCTATATGAATAAAAAATTAAATTTTGTGTCCTATGCCCCCCCCCCCCTTTCCATTCATACATTGT
This sequence comes from Magallana gigas, assembly GCF_963853765.1. NCBI lineage: Eukaryota > Metazoa > Mollusca > Bivalvia > Ostreida > Ostreidae > Magallana > Magallana gigas. The sequence goes on along the minus strand of NC_088860.1, from coordinate 16,281,970 downwards.
TTCAGTAAACCCTCTACAGGTACCTGCCGAGTCCATCTGTAGAGCTGGAACTATCAGTCCTGTCCAGTGACAGTTTGGTTGGCGTGGCCTCTTCCTTTCCCAACATCCAAGATGGCAGCTTTCTGGTGGAGCTATTCAGTGATGTGTTATTGTCTACCTTGGGCTCCTCCTCTCCACCTCTGCTTTGAGTGTAGATACATTCAGGCTTTGTCAGTTTGGTTACACAACTCTGATAAAGCTCTTGGTAGCTAAAACAATTATAAAATACAGTACCTGAAACTTTACAATTTTATATTTATATGTATACCAGTATGTACAATATGACTTTGGCATACCTCAAAACAGTATCAATATCTTGGGCAAAAATGAATTCCTTCCTTCCCTGGGGAAGCTCACATCTCATGTAACTGTTCAACCAATCTCTGTCCTGTGTAACACAAGGCAGACTGGGGATCCTAGAAGGTGTCTGGGACTTTGGTAAAATCTCCATGGTTCTGAGGAAATCCGGGACGGGTGATCGTGTGATCACATGACTGCCGTTGACCTAAGGTCAGAACAAAATTAATGTACTGTGATGTTTTACTCAACTATCGAAAGAGACCAGTTCAAAGCAACATATAAGCAGAATTTTTTTTAAAGATTCAGTAAATCAGAAAAAATTATTACACTTACCAATGCTGTGTTATGAAGAACCTGTGTGATCTGCAATGATTTTAAATACACGTACATTTATTTTTGCCTAAAACATTCTTGTTGCTAAAGACAAAGCATTTTTTTCATGAAATAGATTTTAAAAATTGTAATTTTTTTTTAAAGTATTTAACAGTGCTAGAGAAAACATCTTATTAACAAAGCTAAGGATTAGAGAAAACATCTCATTTAACACAGCTAGAGAAAAAATCTTATTTAACAAAGCTAGAAAAGATAGAGAAAACATCCTAAGGTACCTTAACACAGTAGACACCAGCAGCTTGAGCCATCTTCATGTGATTCTGAGTCTGGTAGATGTACAAGGTTTTCTGGAAAAAAGCAGAAGTTCAAGAACAAAATCCTTCAGGTTAAAACAATTTTTCATTTCATTCATGTAAATTGAATAGAGTGGGCAGTAAGAAAACCTATTGAAAGTACATGGTACCGCTATCAATAGTAAACCTATAGATACTGTCTATCAATGGATTACCTACTGTTTACATCTCTCTTTCAACATTAAACCACTTACTGTGCTGTGCAGAAACAGACAGTGTCTCTTCTGTAAAAATGCAAGAATTCCTGGATTGGGAGGTTCCGAATAAGGAGTGGCAGCAGTCTGCTCTGAGATGTGGAACAGGTAAAATGGGAAATCCAGCTACAAAATCAAATGTTCTCCTGAAACTGTTCATATCATTGCCTTATGTAAAAATCAAGATTATAGTGATAGATAAAACCCAAAAAGAATAGTATCAATGTGATGTACTATAGACAAACTTATGAGTTTATAGTAAAGCGTCAAGTTGTATATGTATTTTTATAGTTTATACCTTCTTTTAATATTGTAAGAGATCCAATGATACATATATTATACATTCATCTTTTAACTGCATTATATTTGTTCTCCTCATCATAGGACTGGGGTTACCTGTAAAATTTTACGTCTGGTAAACAAAAAAGATAGCTGTAAATTATTAGTCTAAGCAAACTTAGCATATTCTCACCTTACCTGTTTTGCTAACTTTGTCAGTAAAAGTCTGATCTCATCCATTGGTTCTCTGTTTCCTAAAAATATATTTATTTATCAAAAGAGATGAACAAGCCCACATTTTGTAAAAGTATATGATTTTATGTACGATACTATGCACAAGAAAATGTTGCACATACTGTCAGTGAACAAATCTATAAAACTATAGTTTTATCTCTTTCAGCAAAACCTGCTGAATAAATCATGGACATGCACCATGACAAACAGAAAAATATGATTATCACTTTTGCTCAAGCCTTCCATTAAAAACTATGAAAATCTTGTTTTCCATCAATATAACATTAAATCTGTGATCTTTAAATTACATTTATTGTAATTATAATATCCTTATTCTAAAGGAAAATACTTAAGTTATTGTAAAATTGATTATTTATAAATAACAGCTCATACTGCCTTAAATCTCTGAAAGTATAACTACCGAACTGAACAAAGATGATTCTTCCTATGGGGTTCTGTTCATTCCAGTGAACACAAATATCCTTAATCCCATGTCTCAGGCTAAGTCCATTGTCAGACTTTGTGTAGATACTCTCTATTTGTATCAACAGACCTGGAATATCAAACTGAAACAAGGAAGATAACTCAAGATAATTATAGATGTTACATTTGTAAAGTCTTGTTGGCAATATTTTCTCTTCAATTTATGTTCAAAATTGTTTAGTTTTTATTTCTAGGCTTCATGTAAGGTTTTGAGGGAAAAAAAGATTCAAGTTTCATATAAAAAAAAATCGAAGAACAAAAAAACACCCCACGACCAAGGGTGGGATGTACATGTACTACAGTCATAAAAAGAGGCTTTAGAATGTATACATGTAATTTATTTCCATACCTTGAAGGCTGAAAAGTTCTCAAGATGTGCTTCATGATGAAATAGTTTATATCCTTCCTCTTCATCAGGTACCTCATCTATAATTTATAGGTAATTAAACAGCAGTCAAAATCACAATGCAAATATAAAATCCCTCCTTGTGAGGCTACATGTATACCAATGGTATGAACTATGAATGTAAAACAAGCCTTTTAATATATTAATTTATTTACACAAGACAAAATATCAATTTCAATAAAAAAGATGCAATTAGCAGAACATGGCAATAACCGACTGACGTTATTACAGGTATTTGTATAGATGAATATAAACTTGCTTGAATTGTAGGCCACTTTGCCTGTTTTGGGATCAAACCAGGATGTGATATCTGCATAACTAACTGTCACATCCTCCTCGTTAAGACAAACTTCTTGGTTCCACAACACCTGGGACTGGCCATATTTAGGCTGAACACTGACCAGAGCTATGGTCTTCTCTGGGAACTGGAAATGGAAATCATTCATACATTGGCTTTAAGGGTACTTGACACCCTTTGACTAATTTTTACGACATTGCTGGAGTATGTCACAGCATACTGATTTAACCCACTATGGAACTGTATTGCCAAATTTTGGTTCTTTGGTACACATCTTGGTTCTTAGCCTACATTTTGAGAAATGTAATGGAATGAAATCAATGAATAGGAGATTCTGAAGAAATAGGAATATAATAATATAACATATTTGTACTTTTTTTCATTTTGCTCTAAATGAATATCAAACTTGTTTAAAATAAGTTAGTAGAAATGATTGTATAACTCAAATTATCAGTAATATTATATATAACTCAACATACAGTACCTTTTTCTGGATAAGTTTGAGATAGGAAGATCTTTTCGCAAATGTACCATTGTCATCATCCACAGCAACTTTCTGATCCTAAAAAACACAATTTAAACCACCGTTAATTAACATACTTTGCTATTCTTATCAAATATGCTAGAAATAAAAAAAAGGAGCATAAATAATTACCATAATTAATACAAATTTAATGTTAAGATAATATGCTTGGTAAATAATTATGAATGTGTTTCTGAAATAAGTTGTCTATACAGATTTATCATAAATTACCGGTATATCTATTCAAAACTTTACAAAAACTGACTTTAAGGCAAAATCCTTTTATCTTCAAACCCATTCATGCAAACAAAGAAGCGCATCTATACATACACATGTTCTATACATGTAAACCCTATACTCTACAGAACATGAATGTTGTGCAACCAAGTTTACGAAAACAAGGTACTCATGATATTAAATATACATGTAGAGCTGGTATCCTACCTCAGAAAGAAAAGGGGTTCCAGCAAATATATAGATTCATGTAAATGTATGCACACATGGATAAACATAGGTATGTAATATGTCTGGACATCAGGGATGCTGGGGTCTGAACTGCTGCTGTTCTAGTGGACACCACATTACATGCCCAGTGAGGGGTAGACCAGGGTCAGAGGTCAGGGATAGAGAGGTATTGAGGAAACATATGAACAGTGTGAAACCCTACTTTACTTCATTCCTTTCCATTTCATTTTAATGACTATAAAGATTAATGATGTAAAGATTTACGAAGAATTGTTCAATATACATGTACAGTTGATATTAAAGAATTTATACAAGTTACTTGGTCGAACCAACACTCAGACCTATACTGTAGTAATTATATACAAGAGATATTCTGCATGAATTTTGTCGGAAATTATCCAGACTTAAATTCTGCAGAAACATTCATATTCTAACATATTCTAACAGCCATATAATCGACGACCATTTTGAACAGTCTCTTTCAATAGGTGATGTTCTGGAATCTGTAGCTTTGATGCTACGAGGCTCGCAACATCCCCAATGAAAGCCGGAGTGTTGATGTTCCCTCCTCCTGGTCGCATGGAAGGGGAATCAGTTTCTAAAAGAATCCGGTTTAAAGGGACAGACTGTAGGCCTGCAACTTGATCAGAACTAAAGTTCTCCACAGCACCAGTGAAACCAAAATACACGTTAGAGAAGTTGCTCATCCATTCCGTGACCAATTCAGTATCTCCCGTAAAGCAGTGGACATGAATTGGCTGAGTGTATCCACAAAATTTCTTCAGAATCTGCATACACCGTGCATGCACGTCTATTCCTATTCGGTCTGCTGGAGTTCCTCGGAGATGGAGAATCAATACCTTGTTTTGACGTACAAGGGAAAGAACTTGGCGAAAAACTTTTTCCTGCTGTCTCCACAGCTTTACAGGAACAGTCCTATCCAATCCAGTTTCACCTAAACCCACTACACTGGGATGATTCAGTAAATTCTTCAGACGAAGGAGTTTTTCTGCTGTGAGCTCGCTAACATGTTTAGGGTGTACACCAAGAGCTATCCCCCAAGATCCTCCAGCTTGAATGAACTCAGGGTGTGCTGAAGGCTCACTGTAGTTGATAACACCTCCTACAATATTAACTTTCAACTTTGGCTGGAAACTGCTCTGATTGATAACCGAGTGTAGATCCTCCATCGTATTTCCAGAAGGTGAATAATGCCCCCATATCCTTGCACAAGTGTGGTCCAAATGAAAATGGCTATCAAAGGCTTCATTCACATTTGAGGTATATGACTCTTGTACTTCAAGGGCATTGGTTTTTGAATGACTTACTACATGAGGTGCAGATTGATGAGGAATTTCAAAGTCAGAACCATAATGAACATCAACAGCTTTAAACTTATCCTCTGTCAATGTATTCACATCGGACCCACCAATGTCTGAAGTATTGGTAACAGACTGCATGTCGGTTATAACACGCCCATGGACACGAAATTCTTCACATTGCATGGGCTGCAAAAGAGACATCAAAGCAACCAAACATCTCCAATGGACAAGAACAGCAGGAGAGTTGATTGGCGACAACCTGAAACCCTCCGAAGGTTCCGTCCATCCTTGGTACGAACAGAGTCTGTGCATGGATGAAGCAGTGTCAACATGAACAACTGCGTTTGATGGAATAATATTGGAACAATTCAAGTAGTCAACCGCTGATAGTAAATCAGCATCTGGTCCCAATGCACTCTTCACCAGAGATGACAATGCAGACATCTGGAATTGGCATAAGGATTTATCGTCCAATGATCGTATTGGTTTTATATCATTAAAAATCCTTGGAAGGTGTTTACTCTGCGCATGCCGTTTGATCTTCTTTTCTCTAACATCACATCCTAGAAACGGACATCTCTGGAAAGATGATGGAAACTGCAGCGTCACCTCTTGGGTCAGTTCTTGATCATCACAGTCAAGACGTACTCGTTTAGAAGGGATCTCCATACTGCCTTCATTTGCTTCAACAATATGAGCACTTATAGTCGTCTTTGGCTTAGTCTTGTCAAAATGAAAGTTCTCGGTCAGATATGGATCTTCTCTGGTTGACACAGGACGTTCATTGGAAAAACCATGTCTGTATGCAGAGGCCTCCATCACTGGGTTAACATATGGAGTTTGGTGTTTGCCATCAACAGCGTTTTCTCGCTCAAACTGCAAGTCTAGGTTAGAACGAAGATGAATGTCCACACACATGGAAGCTGAAGTGGCAGAAGATGCATTGACTGATGGTCGTACTCTTTTCTGTGAATGAGCTTCATGAACCAGTGATGGCAGGTGGTCATCCACCCATCTCGCTGAACACAGAATAGTACTGCACTCCCTTCTGAGGGCCTCGATCCATCTCCAATCACCCACATCTCTCGCCAGTTCATACTGATGAAGAATAACGTTGCAGATTGTTCTGTGAGGTGTTCCATCATTAAGATTGGCCAGACCATGCACAAGTCTCTCTGGATCAACTAATCTTCTTGTTGATGTATTCCTCCTCACATAGTCCACATAATCTTCACCTCTTTCCTGACGAATACTGCTATTGAGCCTCTCTAATTGCCATGTTTTATAGCTAAATGACATGATTTATAGATGCAGTATAAATTGAAGATATATATACTATTAATTCATATTTAGTTATAAATAAGAGACAGTATAGATCCGACAAATGATGACTATATCATTTATATATAGTTTGACATGACCCTGGTTCTATATGGTCCTGTTCTTCAACAACTGAAAAAGTAAATAAAATATAAGTATCCTGAATCTTATCAGTAGTGTAATTGATGTTATATTTTTTTTACTGAAATTATCATACAGCTCCTGAGTTACAAACTGTATATGTATCAGTAACTGCCACAGCAAGAACATAACTCACATCTAAAGTTTAGTAAACTTACATTTCTAGTAATCGGTACATAACCATCCTGTAACTTGGATGAGCTCACTTTTGATCTAAGTCTCACTTTTACAAATGGAACAATCAAAAGTGAGCTCATCTAAGTTTTGTGGCCCCAGGGCCAGGTCTGATAACCAATACTGCATATGGTTTATAGGTATTGCATTTGGTTGATATCAGGTTTTGTACCCAGTAGGAAATTTGTAACTCTATTGTAAAACTTTATAATGTTAACTTTACTTTTCATGGTTTTATTTACAACTTGTCATTTACAGTACACAAAGGAAGTCGGTAAGATATATTCATGACACATGGACTTTGAACATGGAATTTACTGTCCATGTATAAATCATATCAGGTCAAGTACAAACCATGAAACTGATACAATGTATTGTGGCGGCATGGCATACTAGGGCATAATGTTAATGGACCAATGTATGGTACAATAAATGGTGTTCCATGGATTTGGAAAGCTGCAGTATGGTGGGTAGAAACCTGGAGGGGCACATTGACCATTTAGTACTGTATCTAACAGGACTCTAGGTTTGGCTGCTAATGTAATGCTGGGTGCACTGTCATACATGAAACGCCCAGTAAAAGGACTGACCAGGGTCAGAGGTCAGGCATTGAAAGGTATTGAGGAGAACATACACTAACACTGTAAAACCCCATTTTACTACATAAACTGTAACATTGCAACAGAAAAATGTCTGAAAATGAAAAGTTGTACCTGTTTTAAACACCTTTGAACATTCAGCACAATGTCTCTCAGTCCATAATTCTGATTAGAAGAAAATAGGCTCCTTGGACAAATCTTCACATGATCTCCAGAGAAATGTTTTTCATAGTACACATCACTTCCCTAAAAAAAATATACAGTATATGATTGTGTAGTAGGAAAGGAGGAATGAGTATATAAAATTTATATATACAAATATAAATACAATGAAAACATATGACTGGACTGGGAATCGAACCCAGGACCCCTGCAACTCTAGTCAGGAGCTCTACCACTGAGTTATCCAGGCTATATCCACGGTTCATATAGCCCCAACTACTACCTTCCTCTCTCCTTAAATAGTCTTTGACACCGAAGACACAACACAAGTTCACCTTGTCAGGACTTATATATTACATGTATATTTAATTGCCTGAACAAGGAAGGCCACAGCACCATCTGTAGTAGGAAAGGAGAAATGAGTATATAAATACAATGAAAACATATGGCTGGACCGGGAATCAAACCCAGGACCCCTGCAACTCTAGTCAGGAGCTCTACAACTGAGCTACCAAGGCCGATATCCACAGTCCATATACAGACTGATATAACCCCAACTACTACAATGTACAATTGCAATATTATATTAAAGTAAATTTGTGTTACTAACACTGTATAAAAGAAATCTTAGTCAGGAAATACTAAACATGAAAATGACTACACAAATTACGTTACTCCAAGCATCAATATAGAATATATACTATAATTTTAAAATTGACAGATGTTCTACGGACCCCTGACCTGAGCGTAGCCAGGCTCCAGGGCCAAAAAACTTAAATGAGCTCACTTTTGACTTCAGGCCCCGGGGCCATAAAACTTAGACGAGCTCACTTTTGATCTAAGTCTCAATTTTACGAAAGAAACATAGTGGAAAAATGAGACTGAGATCAAAAAAGAGCTTGTCTAAGTTTTATGGCCCCAGGGCCAGGTTTACTTTAACACTATATGTTCCTTTTTGTGAAAGTGAGACTTCGATCAAAAGTGAGCTCGTCTAAGTTTTAAGGTCCGGGGTCCGGCCCCGGGGCCAGAAAAATTAGGCGAGCTCACTTTTGATCTCAGTCTCACTTTAACCAAAGGAACATATAGTTGAAAAGTGAGACTGAGATTAAAGTGAGCTTGTCTAACTTTTATGGCCCCCAGGCCTGGTCACGTTAAGATTATTTTTTCCACTCCCAGCATGCACAGGCAATCTTATCAATAAATAATAGCGAGCTCCAAGAACCAGTGTGCGCGGGAAAAAGAACGAGCTAAACCTACAGTTCATCAAACAAAATTTTTTGTCTACGTCCCATAATGCTCTCTAATGTTTTCACCCGTGGTGGTATGCCAAAAATGGCTAACATTTAACTCGTAATTTACAGTGTCTTGAGCTTTGCAGACACGTTTAGAGTACCGCATATGCTTTGGCGAGACTCAAGAGATTTGTTACTTGCTTCTATACCTTCGTTTTGAGTCGAGATACGTAAACAAAGATGAACAAAGTCATGGATGACGTCACAGTGCTCTCGCGCTACATTTCCCGCGATAAATTTAGAGGTGGATCAAACATCTGTAATGCGTGTACTAGCTATTTCAGTATAGACTGCGAAACTTCCCTCATTGACATATGATTTGTTTCTAATTTTTTTATATAGAGATTATATAAATATATACATGTACTAGCAAGAGCCATACTTTACTGTCATATCGATCCATTTTTAAGCTAATTGTGCATGCATTTACAGAAGGCAGGTAAGTATATGAGTAGGGAAAAAATAAACGATAGGACATTTTAAACTAAATGAAAAGCAATAGAGAACAAATTAACAGTTAAAAAATTTATATAGTTATTGCATATAGTCAAACCATTAAATTTAAAAGGGGGAAATTACACACCTACAAACAGGGACCGGGCGCTGTCTCTCTCTCTCTCTCTCTGTGTTTGTCTCGGGGGAGGGGTAGGGGGTTGCGCTGTATGTATCATAACCATTAAAATTAGTACCTTTGGCATACTTATTGTAGAGCAATACTCTCTCAAAAATTCTTTGACGTTCGTTGATACCTAAATAACACTAGGTTGACAATGGTGCAAGGTATGTGTAATTCTTGCTGCGCTCGCCAGAACGGTAGCACCGTAAAACATATTACCTAGAGTCAAAATAAGTAAAAACCCAGCCATGAGATTGCCGACTCCTGTGCAGCATGCCCAGTACTTAAACCGTTTATTATCTGAGTATCTCAAGTTTTGTCGGTAAAATTATGACAGTCAGTGGTTCACTGACTCAATTCCTATATTTCTATTCAAATTTCTATGATAAAAGTCACGAAATAATCGACATTTACTGAAAAAGGTGGTCCATGCATCAACACACAGTCAAAATTTGCCGCCATATTGAGTCCCTTATATCCTTATCAAAAGGCAAATCAATGGTTTTTCAAGAGGATAGATTTTACAACATAAATGAAGAGTTTCGCTTTTTTAAATATCGCATTAAAATGGAAAAAACGCGTTTTGATTTGAAACGAAGGATTTTATATTTAACAATTAAAAAATTGTTAAAAAAAAACATTTGTTGATATAAGGGATACGATGATCTTATCTATACCCCCCCCCCCCCCCAAGTAATTCGGTCCAGGTCCTATCATCCTCAACAAAAATCACAAACACTATAAATTTTCGCAAATTCGATTCACTGATTTACAAATGTTATTTGGAGCAAGATATGTGACAACACATTTATTGATACCTTAGGCCCTATGAATTATTTAAAAAAATGAGCCAATAATATTCCAGTCCATTTTTGTCTGAATAGTTAGCCTTAATTCATATCAGCTGCTCATAAATAGCAATATAATATTATAGCTTGAAAAAGCTATACAGCTTTACAACGCTATTCATGATAGCTTGATAAAGCTACTTATATAATGATATATGTCAGGTTTTTTTCACTGAAATTTGTATTAATATAAGAAATATACTAAGTATCGAAAGTTTGTTACTACTTTTTTATTGACAATTCAAAAGCAATACTATACAATTCTAAATAGTTTTCATATTGCGGTTTCTGAACATTAATAAGCAAAAATGTTTGGGTAGCCATCCACCACGTTGTGTCAGGCCATAACATTAGGGGAATCGGAGAGGAGCTGCTCTCCCCACTTTTTGTCGCAGCAAACATTTTTCTTAATTATTAAAATATACATATTAGAAAGTGAATTAGCACGGAGTCCACCCTCCCTTTTTGGGACAATATAAAAAATAAAAGTGAAAAAAGGAGTTAAAGCAAAATTGAAGGTATATGGGTACATGTATCCAACCCCCCTCCACCCACGGATTAGGATTTTGATAATTTTGATAAGTTTTTTTTTCGCTTGTCAAGATTTTTATTTAAGATGAGTTCCCCCTCTTTCAAATACGATGCTATGATTGTGTCTGTGTATGCATTGAGGCGTGAATATGAGCGCGATTTTTGTACATTGTGCTGTGGGCATATTTTGTTTACTTGTAGGAATTGCCAATGTCTTGACTGCAAGTTTATGTACATGTAATTACATTAATATAAAATTCATATTTACAAAGAACGTTTTTATAGGTAGGGGTATTGGATTTTCTTGAATGGTAAAGCAGACTAAAACTGTTTCTTCTTGCGTTCGCGTTCTCGATTGTAAACGGTATACTTTGACCTGTTGAATATTATAATTCATCACGTGATTTCTAACCCCAGGTAACTTTGTGATTACTAGACCCCGTCACGTGACGTGTTAGGTAGCAGGTATTCTGCTAAAGTCTGCCCCAAGTCATTGCTTCCATCACACATTGATGATTTTTAATAAAAATACACATACCTGTGAAAGAAATATAGTTGAAATCGATAAAAGGGAATGTACCCAATATATCTTCATTGAACAATTATCATTTTTCACTCATAAAAGTTCACAGGAACGAAAACAAATTTCTTACGGAGATTTATAATGGGAAATGTTTACATCTTTTCACCATTCAGAAGTACACGTACTCGAGATACCTCGCGCATTTTTCAAGTTATCATCCGGGCTTATTAATGGCTGATGCAAAGCAAAATCACCGTAGACTTTCTATTTTTGGATGTGTATTGAAACCTGAATCGGTAGAGGGGGCGTTTCAAGACAGATTATCTGGACATTTTTCATATATCAGTGGATGAACCCAGTTTGAGCACAAAATATTATTGATTATCGAAATATCAAGCAAAATGTTGTGGAAGCAAAAAATCTGGACAGAGTATAGGCGATATCGTTTGTCCATACTCCATACATGCTCCAATTCATTTCAATCGAGTGATGGTTTCTTCATTTCTTATTGGTTCTTTGCGTTACTTGTTAATCTGTTTGTTAATTCTTTTCGAACACGTAAATTGTTGACATCAGCTACTGGTTTACGATCATCAATGGCTACTTATAATGGCCGATATTATATGTTATATATCTTGTTTTATTATACTTTCATGTTAAATACTAAAACCTGATTGGTTTAGACGCAGTCGATAATCCGTTCTATTGCCCTCAGCGTTAGCAACACACTTAGCAACGGGTAACACTATATAACTAGTGCCTGTTTGGGAGGGTAACAGTTGAAATTGACACCCCGAGAAAGCCATTGTCAACCGACGCGAAGCGGAGGTTAACCATGGTTTTCGAGGGGTGTCGATTTATTTGTATTTATTTTGTTATACTGAATGTCTTAATTTTAAAGAAAACTTAACTGCTTTTACATAGGAATAACGTGAATTCTACGGCGAACCGTACGCGCATAATTTTCGCGCATGTAGCAATTTTTAATGTTACCCGTTGCTAAGTGCGTTTCTTACGCTGAGGGTAATAGAACAAATTATGAACTGCGTCTAAACCAATCAGATTTCAGTATTTAACATGAAAGTATAACAAAACGGATTATGAACTGCGTCTTAACCAATCAGATTTCAGTATTTAACATGAAAGTATAACAAAATGGATTATGAACTGCGTCTTAACCAATCAGATTTCAGTATTTAACATGAAAGTATAACAAAACGAATTGTTACATGCGCGTAAATTATGCGCGCAAGGTTCGCCGTGGAATTCACTTCATTTCTATATAAAAGCAGTAAAAACATCTATAAAATAAAGACATTCAGTATAATAAAATAAATAGTGCCTGTTTGGGAGGATAACAGTTGAAATTGACACCCCTTGAAAACCATTGTCAACCTCCGCTTCGCGTCGGTTGACAATGGTTTTCAAGGGGTGTCAATTTCAACTGTTACCCTCCCAAACAGGCACTATTTATATATTGAAACCTTTAAAACTGGAAACATGAAGAGAGAGAGAGAGAGAGAGAGAGAGAGAGAGAGAGAGAGAGAGAGAGAGAGAGAGAGAGAGAGAGAGAGAGAGAGAGAGAGAGTTCAATTTTGGTACCGCTAAATCTAATTTTAGTCCACTCAATACAATGTTAGATCAACCCTCCGAGCATATTCTTGAATCTCAATTATCTTTAATTAACGGCAGACAAGTCTAAATTCAAGATATTTGCAGAGCAGCGAGGGCAAGAAAACAACGACTTATTTCATTGCAACGGAGTTTAAAACCATTATGACAATAAATTTCTATCGGAAATTGACCAAACTCAATAACAAATGACTTGAAGTAAAATTGAACGAGGAATAAACGTAACAGACCGAAAAGGAGCCCAAAATACAGCGTTAAGTGCAGTCATCCTTTACCTTTAATTATGTTCTATTTATATTGAATAAAATTAGGTAAAATAACTCACCAAGTAGAACAGAAATATGGATAATAGTCAGGCTGACATGCTAAGAAGCTTTCAATCGCCTGTTCGTTGGTGTCACGAAAAGAATGATCGAATTTCAAGCTAAAAGTGCACATGCGCGCAAACTCACATTCAAGAAAACCAGTCTAACACACCCTTTCATTCACCGATTCTCCCGCCAAACGCAACCACGTGACTGCTAAACCTACATCCACACTATGAATGAATGCATGAGTGAATCAGAGCGTAAACGTAAACAAATAAACAATGGAAAACGAAATACGATTGAAATATTGAAAACAAATGAACGCAAGTATGATTAGAAAAATCTAATAACAACGTAAAATGATTAATCCTCTGGCATATACAAATGGGGTTAATTGTCACGGAAACCTACATAATGCATTCAAATTTGTTTTCTGCTCTCTCTCTCTCTCCTCGAAAACTTAAAGTAGCCGTAAACATGCCTTGATAGGGTTTGTTGTGACTTCCAATTTCCCTTGAGTCTAAGAAAGGAAGTTCGTTTTATTTTGGATCAAATGTGATTCTTTCTTAAATTGAAATTTTGTGTTCGGACACAACATCTAAACGTGTAATTTAACACCAACCCGCAACACATCTCCTACCCCTCTTTGTTCACCGTGATAATCAAATGACAATACTTAGTTTGTAAAGCAACAGAGACTGACTGCCTCTGCAGTTGGGCACAATTGTGACGTCACACAGCTGATAACGGCGGAAAGAGCCGAGCGTAAGGTTATTCTCAGTGAGGTTTGACATTTAAATTAATTTGAGCTAAACCATAAATCCCACAAACTTTGTTTTTTCGGGACTGTGTTTTAAGAGATCAAATGAGTATTGTAAAAAAATAAAAAAAAATTGACTGGAGGAACCCTTTAACCTGCTCCAAAACCCTTAACCTCTAGGATCAAAATTCATCGCTCATAAAAGTAAATGATTTAGATACAGCACTAGCTGCAGATCTGTATCTCCCGGTCTGAAAAAAAATCGATGGACGACCCAGGTCGTCCATCCGATTTTGTTAGACCGGGAGCTACAGAACTGCAGCTAGATAGAGCACCTGCTCAAACAAGAGGCCCATGGGCCACATCGCTCACCTGAGGAACAATAGGTATGATAAAATCAGCTTAATGGAGTCATAATACAAACTATCTGGACAATGTACAATAATACATGTAGATCCTGTATAAATAAAATCCATTTTCCCCTGGATATTCTTATGTTTATAATCATTAGTCCCTTTTCTAACAAGATGATTTTATAGTTATATCATATGTTGAGTATTGCAGTTCTCAAAATGATCCTTAACAATAGTTTATATATTAGATATAAACGTACATCAAACTCTGAACCTTCTCGGGAGGCCAAAGAATTGTCCTGGGGCCAAATTCTTAACAATTATAAGGAAACATCTGGCTGATTAGTTTCTGAGAAGATTTTTAAAGATTTACCCTATATATTCCTTTGTTAAACTTTGACCCCCCATTGTGGCCCCACCCTACCCCTGGGGATCATGATTTTCACAACTATGAATCTACACTACCTGAGGATGCTTTCACACAAGTTTCAGCTTTCCTGGCTGATTAGTTTCTGAGAAGAAGATTTTAAAAGATTTACACTGTTTATTCCTATGTAAAACATCGACCTCCCATTGTGGCCCAAACCTACCCCCAGGGTTATGATTTTCACAAATTTGAATCTACACTACCTGAGGATGCTTCCACACAAGTTTCAGCTTTCCTGGCTGATTAGTTTCTGAGAAGAAGATTTTTAAAGATTTACTCTATATAATCATATGTTAAACTTCGACCCCCCATTGTGGCCCCATTCTACCCCCAGGGGTTATTATTTTCACAACTGTGAATCAACACTACCTGAGGATGCTTCCGAAGAAGATTCAGCATTGCCGGCAGATTAGTTTCTGAGAAGAAGATTTTTAAAGATTTACTCTATATATTCCTATGTTTAACTTCGATCCCCCATTGTGGCCCCATCCTACCCCCGGGGGTCATGATTTTCACAACTTTGAATTTACACTACCTAAGGATGCATCCACAAAAGTGTCAGCTTTCCTGGCTGATTAGTTTCTGAGAAGAAGATTTTTAAAGATTTACTCTATATATTCCTATATTAAACTTCGATCCCCCATTGTGGCCCCACCGTACCCTGGGGGTCATGATTTTCACAACTTTGAATCTACACTACCTGAGGATACTTCCACACAGGTGTCAGCTTTCCTGGCCGATTAGTTTCTGAGAAGAAGATTTTTAAAGATTTATTTTATATATTCCTATGTAAAACTTCGATCCTTCATTGTGGCCCCACCCTACCTCCGGAGATCATGATTTTCACAAATTTTTATCTACATTACCTGATGATGCTTTCACACAAGTTTCAGCTTTCCTGGCTGATTAGTTTCTGAGGAGAAGATTTTTAAAGATTTACTCTATATATTCATTTGTTAAACTTCGACCCCCCATTGTGGCCCCACCCTCAGGTGAGCTAAAAAGGTTAAGGTTACAATACAATAAGTTGTTAAAGTTGGTTTCTGGAAGAACAGGCTTTGTAAATTTTCTTAATAAATATTGACAAATTTTTTAAGCTTTAGTTTTTAAGATCTGTGTACAAACATAGAATTGTGAGCAAATCTCTGTATCTTGCTTATAATTCGAAGCTTAACACTCAAATATGGTTAGTAAATAGAAATTGTAAACAATTAAACACAAGAAACATGCACTACATGTATAACAAATAAAGAACACAATTTATTTTTTCGAAATGAATCATATATATACATGTATATACCTACATATTTCCGTCAGCGATATCAAACTCTATTTAAACTGAATAAACTCGAGAAAATGCCGAGCATCTCAACAAAACCTATTGCATTAATCTACATGTACCATTACGCAAAAGATAATGCCGAATTACCGATAAAATGAATTGTATTTCAGTACCCCTACATTTTGCTTAATTTGCGCAGGTAAACAGTTAACTGTTTGATTTACCGAAGTCTCTGTTTGATTTGATACGTAAAAATCACGAAATACAGACGATAGTTTCCAGGTTACAAAGCATAATGAGAACGAAACGAAAATCAGAACAAGCTAACACCATCGTCATGTGTGAAAACTATCAACGCATTGAAATATTTAGCCTCAATTTACTTCACAAAATCGGCACCAATATATTTTGTATGTTTCAAAATTTCCCTTCATACGCGAACTGTTGCACAACAAGCAAATTCATCATAGTCAGAAAGACCTTTTTCGTATAATGTCATGGCTGCTTTAAACAAAGAACCTCGTTTTAGAAGTATGGAATCATTTTACCGTATGCCGAACCCGAAGCTATTAAACTGATTGAAACACGCCTTTCCTTTATTATTATTTTCGTAATAACTCAGATTTGAAACAGAATTACCACTTAATTTTTGCAATTTATATTTTCCTTCCCATAAGGATAATTTATGCTAAACTAGGTTGAATTTGCCTCGGTAGTTCTTGAGAAGAAGATTTTTAAAAATGCACCCCCCTTTTTCTACAGTTTCAAGGTTTTCTCCGCTTTGAATACAGATCAAACTTTTATTTCTGCAATTTATATTCGCCCTCCCATAAGGATGCTTTGTGCCAAATTTGGTTGAAATTGGATAAGCGGTTTTAGAGAAGAAGTTCAAAATGTAAAAAGTTTACAGACGGACAGACGGACGGACAGACGGACGACGGACAAAATGTGATCAGAATAGCTCACTTGAGCTTTCAGCTCAGGTGAGCTAAAAACTTAAACCAGCTCCCATCACCAATGCCAAGGGTATAGCATAAACTTCAACCGACTTCATCTTGGTGTGCTAACAAATGAATAATATACAATTAATGTATACTGAAGATTGTTCTTTCACAATAAAAATAATACTTATGAAACCAAAAAGTCAGACAACAGAGAAACTTTCTTTTATTGCACATTATGTATTGGAATCATGATCATGCAAGAAATTTTGAATTATAATCACAGTGACAGACAAACATTTTATTATTAATTTATTGCGAATGTTCAGTTATTTTAAGAATTTGTTTGAGTCATGGGAGCCTCCTATTGATCATGGAAGCCTCGGAGGGTGCTCATGGAAGACATGGACAAGAAACAATGGAAGAGCTCATCCTGTAAAGATAATAACAATATCATTAGCTGTGCCATATACTGTATGTATATACATGTATAAATGCAACAAAACATTTAAAATTAACAAATATGTAATGTACAATGGACTTAGAAAATAAATATTTATGTATGCTGTTTTGGGGGGGATGAGTTCAAAGGAAAATATTTATTTTCAACATGTCAAATTGTTAAATAACCTTGACCTGAATTAACGATGACATCCTCCTCACCTGACTTAATTGGTTTCCTCATCCATGGGATTTAGAAGCTGCTTTAAGCGACCTCCTTTCAGCTTGAAACTGGGTGTCAAAAATTCTGGCTGCTCCTCCTTTTTTTCTGAGAACAATCATGTCAAAAATTTATAGAATACGTGTTTAATGTATTATGTACACAATGTACTGGTAATAGATCACAATTTATATATGTGCGTCTATTCCCCTTCTATTTATATATGAATACACTATATACTAAATTTACAAATTCTCAATTAACTATGAAGACAGTTGTTACATGCAAGCCTAGATTTGGAGTCAATTTGACATCCATTTATTCTGCACATATATTCACACAAAACCTGCTAAAGTAAACACTGAAGATTGAAGGACAGTCTGGTTTTCCTTTGAGTCTTTTAGATTTTTGCTCTTGTAATTCATGTATTACCTGGAACTGAGGCGTCAACCGAGTCTGATCTCTTTTTGAGTGTGAATGCGAAAGAAGGCTCCGAGGGGGTGTCTGCAGTCGATTCCTCCCGCGCTTCACTGCCCACCATTCTCTTTTTGAGTGTGAATGCGAAAGCAGGCTCTGAGTCTGCAGACGATTTCTCCTGTGCTTCACCACCAGCCATACTTGTCATGTCAGCCTCACTCTGGGTTCGCTTCATTTTTTTCTGTAAATCAATGCAATCACAGACAGGTTACTACTACTATCAGGTACTAACTGTTATTTGTATTATATTTACATGTATGTACATTTTTTAAAAAAATGTTCATCAAAATATGCTGAATTATTCAAGTTTACATGCCTAAAAGAAGCCAGTACTTAGTACATGGTTCACTTACCAAGATGTTATTTAACTCCTTCATAGCACCTGTCTCTGATTCAACAGTTTCTGAAGGCTGTAGCATTAAAAATACAAAATTTGAGTTGATCCAATCATATTGTTTGATACAATGTTACACAATATCAAACATGCATGTTATAAGAATTAGATGACACTTTCCTACATTGACCTAGTTTTCTCAAAAAGGTGGGGGTTGGGGGTGGGGATGATGTGGGGTTATTGACATTGATTTCATTTTAACAAACTAGACAAGAGAAAAGCTGTCAAATTGACAGCAAACCGGGTTTTCTTTTGTGTTATCAGTATCCATAATCCATTTGTCAACCCTTAATTGATAAACACAACCCATTCAGAGAAATGGAGTACCCTAAATGCAATATTCTGTGTGAAAATAACTAAGTTCAACTTCCAGGTGGCATTTTTTTTTCATATATTATCAAAAATCAAAATCCAAGTAATATGCACACCTCTGATATCCCATATATACAATTGATGTGCAAAACAAAAACTTCTTATCTTGAAAACTGTAGGAGGAGTTATCTGTACCTTAGGGGTACCCTATATGCAATATTTCGCCAAAAAATGACTACGTTCAAAAGCTGGTATTTTTTTCAGAAATTATCAGAAATTCAAATCCTAGCAATATGCACACCTCTGATATTTGTACAATTGATCTGCAAAACAACAACTTCCTATCTTGAAAACTGTAGGAAGAGTTATCCGTACAAAAAGGGTACCCTTTTGATGGCTGCCCGCCCACCCACCCGGCGGTCCGCCATTTTTACCATTTCAATAACCAGATTTTTCCTTCAGAAAACCCGGTTAAAAATTTTTCTCCTAAGAAAGCTCTCAACCAAATTTGGTGGAAATTGGCTCAATGGATTGACTTAAGAAGCTGATAATCTAATTTAGTTAAAATCAGAAAGTTATAAGATCATTAACATAGACAGGTACAGAAAGCTCTCTTGGACCTTTAGATGAGATATACTAAAGAGAAAAAGGTGACAAAGTACTTTGTGCAGCTTCTATTAATTTTCCAAAAGAACAAATTTCAAAAAGAGCCATGCACATATTATATATGGAAAATGAATTTTACAGATCTCTTGAATCTAATATAATTTGTTATATTTTCAAAAGGCATAATGCATGTATTTTAAGCAAATCAAAACAAGCTATAAATAAAGACATTGTCTTTAAGTGCCTCACGATTAATCAAGATTACGTGTAAACATTAATTAAAATAAAGAGAAGTACATGCAAACAAGTTTTCAACAAATAAAACCTGGAAATTTCTCAAGTTTTTTAACAAGCTATTTCTTTACTAAAGCTTTTTTATTAAAGCTTCCATGCCACAGCATAACCTTTACCATGCGGACAGAAAGACAACAGCATAATACATACTACGACCTCTTCATTCACAGACCCCATGCCTCCAGAGCTAGTGTTAGACCCCTATATATAGATATGCAAATCTACATGTATTTGTCTTATTAATTGTACATGTATATGGTTACCAGTATGTGTTTGATATCCTCCAAATACTAAACAAATAATACAACCCCACCAAAACGTCTACCTGTACCGGTATACAACCCCACCAAAATGTCTATTTATCATGAGTTAGCCCTTCATCCCTACAGATTTGTGCAAATTCGTTTATCCAGTACATGTACAGGTAGTGGGAACATATTATACCTACATTTATCATTAAGTATGATCAGATGCCAAGTTTCTTGCCGGAAATTGAGACAAATTATGTACATGAAATTTGATAAAAGTACGAGTAAACTTGAACCTATGACAATTTTTGTTTTTCAAAACTGATATCAGGTGACATATAATTATTCATGTAGAGTACATACATTCTTTAATAAGACTCTATAGCAATTCCTTTCATTTACTATGACACCATTGTAAGGGAGGCTGGTAAGTCAACTACTGGTCCAAATTATCATATTCAAACATACTGAAATTATTCCACTACAGGTCCTCACAACTGACATCTCGTCAAAGTGAAATAACCTAATTTAAAAGTTTGTTAGAGTATTGATTTAAATTCTACATTATTCACATTGAACTATTTTGTAATTGGAGGTGAATACTATGTACTGGCCAGTATTCTGACCATGGTATTTAGATGAATTCCAACAACCCCTACAGCCAGATTAACCATTTAACAGTCAGAATTTTGCAGGTTGACACTAGCAAAATGAATGTTTATTTCTCTCAAACCATATCAATGGTACATGAGGTAAAAAAACAAAAATATCTACATATGTGCAAATGCAGACAATTGTCAAAAGGAGCAATGTAATCAACATACCACTCTATAATTTCCCTATAATTATATAAACATGTATGGTTACCGTAATATAAATACTTATTAATAAGAAGATTAAGATATCTGGAGAACACAAGCAGGTTAAGAGACAGCTTTTACTACAGTAATCTTAAGTACAGACTATTGATAATATCCACTATAAATTCTTATATAAAATTACACAAATTTAATTATCTCTAAACCATCCAGATTTTTTAAGTTTCTCAGTTTTAAATTAATAAAGTGAAATTAAGGGGTTCATATTTACCCTTCGTCGCGGTGGTGCCCTTGCGCCCGGGGTCAAGGGCTTTCCGCTGTTGATGCGTTCCATCATTTCACTCATCGCTTTTGAAAAGGTGTCATTCTGAGGCACATTTTGTACTGAATAAAAATGTGAAAAAATCTTAAGAATGTTGAACGATCTTTGAACATACAAAATTCCAACTACCGGTACAATACAAAGGAAATCAATACATGTACAATTACAATGTATCTAATTATACATATACCGGTACATGTATCTGGTACTCTGTATCAATAAATTACCAATTATTGGTCAAACTAAGATTAATTCAATTGTTTTTTTTACAGTAAAGCAGTTACCTCCAGTAGGTTTTTTCTTTTCTCTCTTAAATTTGGATAAAAATCTGAAAATTCAAATTCACTTGATTAACTAATACGAAAAGTTTTTCATTATCCCAAAATAAAAAAAAAGAATAGACCAGGCAAGTACATCTTTCAAAATAAAAAAATTCCATACATTCAGATGGGTATAACATAAATCTGAGAATTGAACCCTACCCTTTTGACTTTGTGGTCAATGACGGGGGTGGGGGAGGAGGGGGTGGGGGTGGGGGCCGTGTTGCTTCTTCAAATCGAGCTTCCAAAGCTATGTCTGTGGAAAAAAAAATCGTAATTTACATGAAATACCTTTTTTATGTTCATATAAAAAAAATAATTGTTCAGTGATATTTTTATCAAAATGTATCCTACATCTATCCTGGAGTTTGTTATACTGGTCCTCGAACTGTTTAACCTTGGCTTCCAGGTGTCTGATTTCATCCACGTAAGCAGAATTGTCTAGTTCCTCGAACATTTTATCCTCATTTTCAGCAGCCTTCTTCAGCTCTTTGATCTACGGTAAATAAAATAAACCAGTTAGCCTACGTCTCCTAAAAATGTTCAATTCTAAGTAATGCTCATTGCAAGTACTGGAACAGGTACTAAATTGGATAACAATATGAAATACAAATTAATGCAAGTTGGTACATAGAGATCAATCATAACATATTCTTCTGTATAATTACATGTATCAGTATTAATTAGAAAATAATGTATTTCCTAATATATTGAAAATAAGCTACTGTGGATTCATCATTCCTTCTTAAACACCTGTTCTGTGAATTTACAAAACCCATCTATTATCAAACGGGTAGGGTGCAAAATGTTTATCAAAGAAAAAAATGTGAATATTAGGAACATTGTCCAAGAATATATGTGTTTTTTTTACTTTATCCATCAAAAATGCCATCAAATATTTAATGACACTAAGGTATGGAGCCTCCTTGACTCCATTGTTGATCATGAAGAGATGATTACATTACCAAATGACTACTGTACCTCCTGTTCGTATTTCTGTTTCTGGGTCTCTAGCTCCTGAGTGAGCTGTTCCACTTCGTGGAGGGCCAGCATCAGTTTGGGGTCAGAGGCCACCTCCGTCAGTAAGATCATGCTCTGCTTCTTCATGGCCTCGTTCTGAATCCGAATCTGTGACAAAATGAAATCAAAAATAGAAAAGCTTCAATCTAAACCCAAAGTGAAGAACTTACTGCAACACAGTTTGAAAGGTATTAAAGTTATCAGTAATAAGGTAACTGCAACCGGCTGAGAGTAAGGAGCATGACAGAGTAACCAATAGCTATAGGTTACAAAGAGGGGAAAAATAATATGGAATTGATATCTGGTCAATTGTTCACATGCAATTAGGTATACGAACATTGTATTGATATCTGGTCAGTAAGTCATATGGTGGGGGTATTTAATCTATTACATGTAATGAAGAATTGACACTTGGCTAGTTGATCACATTATGGGGGGTATGAACAAAAGTAGGCAATATAACTATCAAACAATCAATAACGAAATTTTTATCTTAGTGTAGTAAGAAAGGAGGAATGAGCAAATAAATACTGTTATACAACAAAAAATATATATGGATGCACTGGGAATCAAATCCGGGACCCCTGCAACCCTATAGTCAGGAGCTCTACCAGTGAGCTACCTAGGCCGATATCCATGGTCCAAATAGCCCTAACTAACAAATTAGGAATGGAAATCATAGCAAATTATCAACAATCATCGAGAGACCATGGTCAATGTATGTATAGTTATAATAAATGTACATGTATATACCTCTGTAGCAAACTGCTCCGCTCCACTACGACACTGCTTCTCCAACTCATACTTCTGCTGCAATGCTTCATACTCTCGTACTGCTTCCTCAGACACTGTCAAACAGAAATCAGTTATCACCAACATTGTACACTCTAGATCTGTTATATAATCACAGTTTAAAAAGTTGATAATAAAAGTACTGAAAATTTTCTGGTTTAAATAAATATTGAAAATGGGTTTTTGCCAGTTCATCTTATTTCTTTTTAAAAAATATTGGAAATAATTGTGGAAGAATGCTCACATCTCATCACTGTTTGAATTTCACAGCCAAATAAATTGCAAATAAGAAAAGTACTTAGTCTGAAAACAACTACCAAAGTTCCATTTCAGGGATAACAATCATTTTCTTTTTGATAGCAATGAATATTGAATAAAACTAAAGATCATTCTCAAGAAATTAAGTTTTTTATAAGGTCTTTGCAAATTGAAGATATCAGAATTTCTAAAGGGAAACTACTTCACATCAACAAATTTCATCCGGATAGATCACTTTTATAACATATCTTATAAACATTCACAGAAATATTACTAACTGTTACAGAAAAGAAGACTGGTGTGTTAGTGTATACCTTTAGATAGGTCCTTCATTGCTTCCTTGTACAGGGCTACTACCTTCTCTGCTTCATTCCTGCTCTCCTTCATTTCTTCAAACTAAAAACAGTGAAATAAAGTCCAAATAAATTTAGCACAGCAGGCCTTGAGGCAACTTCTTAGCATATTGTAATCTTCTTTAACAAAAGTACCAACCAATTTACATTTTCAAGCATTGTAGAATATATACAACACAATAAATAGAATTTTCTAGGGTGTATCATTTCAAGCTTTAAAAAATTCATTGTCCAAGCATATAAAAAAAAAGTTATGAAACAGTATTTTCTAGAAGCATTCAATAACATAAGATCATGCATTCAGCTGCATCAACTGTTGTTCCTGTGTAACTATAGAGAGTGTAACCATACAGAGTTTAACCATACAGAGTGTGACCATAGAGAGTGTAACCATACAGAGTGTAACCATACAGAGTGTGACCATAGAGAGTGTAACTATACAGAGTGTAACCATACAGAGTGTAACCATACAGAGTGTAACCATAGAGAGTCTAACTATACAGAGTGTAACCATACAGAGTGTAACCATAGAGAGTGTAACTATACAGAGTGTAACCATAGAGAGTGTAACCATACAGAGTGTAACCATAGAGAGTGTAACTATACTGAGTGTAACCATAGAGAGTGTAACCATACAGAGTGTAACAATAGAGAGTGTAACCATACAGAGTGTAACCATAGAGAGTGTAACCATACAGAGTGTAACTATACAGAGTGTAACCATACAGAGTGTAACTATACAGAGTGTAACCATACAGAGTGTAACCATACAGAGTGTAACCATACAGAGTGTAACTATACAGAGTGTAACCATACAGAATGTTGGCAAATGTACCTTGGTTTTCCATTTACTTGAGTGATCCTTTTCTATCCCCAGATCTTCTCTCAAAGACCCAAGCTCCTGCTGAACTGCAATCAACTCTTCCTCCAACTCTGTTCAAAAACAAAGAAAATCTTTTGAGCATTCTATGTAAATGTAGCTACCAAGTAAAGCTATTTACAATAGGAAATTTTATTTTTCAAATTGCATTTCGTAACCTTTGTAGTATATATGTGTAAGTGTATATACTTGAAAATGATTTTTTTCTAACTTTGAACATTTCAAGAACTTTTTACATAACCATATACATGCTAATTAATATGAATATATCAAAACAAAGTTACAGCAAACATTCTTATAACAAATTCCTGCATACAGCAAAGTCAGCTTCATTCCCTTAATACTGTAGACGTGAAAAACATTACGGTGTTTTTAATTTCACTATGTTCACGGTTAGACAATTTTCCGTGAACATTAAGCCACCGTGAATATTGAGCTGTGCATTCTCCATCTCCGTGTTGGCCGCCATTACAGATGCAAGTGTCCTTGAGCGGGGCCTAAGTTACAACTTGTTTATCGTAATCATTGTATATTTAATATTCGTAAAAAAATAGCTTGAATGAGTATTACGTTAATTCAATAAAATTAATATCATAATTAAACAACTATTTATAACGGAAGATTCGTTTCATCTTTATCTTTGTGGCCCTTTCGAAGCCATTGTGAAACGGGGTGCTAATTGTCGCTTATTATCTCGGACATACCTGAGGGCAAAGACTCCTGTACAACCATGACGTTGTCTGCGATCGGCATTCACATTTAGCAGTTAATTTTAAGATTGATTGATTATAAAAGTGTACTTCTTTTTAAAAGATTAAATGTGCTTCCCCCCCCCCCCCCCCCAGTTTTCACGCCCAATAATCAATTGCGCATTATACACAAGTGCTTATTACATTTGACACAAACTTGATTTATTATTCTCATGGCACTTAACGTGAATAAGGCTTTAATTTTACTTTATTCAAAAGAAAATAATGTAAGTTACATGATGCAGGTTCATCACTCATCAGATTTTTTACAATCAGGATTTACCTTTCTAGCATAAGAAATCGATTATCCGTGAAAATAAAAAACACCGTGTAAGGTACTTACACAGGAAATCGTGAAATATTAGACACGTGGAATTAAAGATGTTTACAGTATTACATTATAAACATACATGTATATAGTAGTACATGTATTATGAATAACTGTTGTATGTAATGAATCAAAACGGCTTGTCCCTGGCACCTGGGTTTGACCATGTTTTATTGTACATGTATTAACATGAACTTATACGACATATCTTTTCAGAGAGACATATATGGCACAAAAAAGACATACTCTGTATTTTCTGAGACTGCTCCTGTCGATACTCCTCCATCGAGTCCTCTTTCTCATCTAGATCAAGGTCAAGGTTCATCTTGGTGATGTCCGGTGGGTTCGGTCCCTGGAGATCCAGCAGCATCTTGGACTGTCGCTTCAGCTCCTTGTTCTGAGTGGTGATCTGTAAATAAGACAACATTTCAACTGACTAAATTAACTTGCAGAGAACCGAATTCCAACGGGGCAAAATGGTTTGAGATCTTTGCCAGCACTGGTCGCATCTCAAATTGAGTGTTCAAAAAATTAAAAAATGGGACTTCAAAGAAGAAATTAATAATTATTTCTCTGCAATAAATCTGCAATTACCATGCAAGTTCCCCATTCCTCGATAGCCTTATTGCATTAACTCAATCTTCATCATTTATCATGAACTTGCAAATGATTTGGTTTTCACTGACCTTGGTGGCTAGCATTTCTGCCTGAGTCCTGCAGTTAAACTCTATCTCATACTTTAACTTCATTCTCTCATATTCTGATATTGCAGGCTGAATCACTGAAAAAAATAAATACAAAGGATTAATATTTTTTAAGGCAATCAATTACCCATATATATTTATACAAATCTTTTGAAATAATAAAATTAGAGTGTTTTTGCTATATCTGAGTCAAATGTCAATAAAAAAAATTCTTGTTATATATGCATAATGTGCTTTTAATAATCACATAAATTTTATTTTGTGCTTATCAAAATTTCTTGTTTTGAAAATGTAAGTTTTGGGGGGTTTTTTGGAGGGAGGAGGAGATTTGGCTTGGCTTGATATTTCGGCTGATGCCTTCACTGACAAGCAACCAAAGTTACAGCATGAATTATGAAGAGGAAGGTTCCAAGATTCGGTGAAGACATCAGTCCAAATATCCAGTCTAGCCGAATCTCTAATATCGAGATTAAGGGAGGGGGAGGGGCAGTGTTATTCTTACATTTCTTCATCTCCTTCAGCTGGCTTTCCCTCAGTTTCAGTTTGTGCACTGTACTGTTGTACTGTAGTAAAATGAGGTAAACATTTTATTACAATTGTGATTTATATAACACAACAAATGATTACCGGTATGTCAAATATATTGTTAAAATTGTCTGGTTTCTGACTTATCAAAATCTTTACAGTGTATTTTAATTAATGTCCATTCCATTAAGATATACTTGTAATTAAGTAACAGAGAGAACATTTTAATTTATTGAATTGAAATTATGTATATCTTCTATGTAGTTTAACTGCCTATGATAAGGTGTAACCTTCAATTTTCAAATGCCAAATATCTGACAAATTCATTTTAAACATAATTAATTGCAGTGCTATCAAAAATTTTCTAAAGTTCCTTCCTTTCTCATTTACTAGTATTGTATGGTATATATGAAATATTATATTTTGATTTCAATCATGAAAGTTGTTCACTATCAATTTTCATTTTAACTTCCTTCTTCATTGCCTGGTTGTGAGTATAGCAAGAGCTAGCTTGCCTGGTCTACAAAATGTATATATACTTCAATGCTTCCCTGTATATAATTATTTTATAAACTCTGCCATTATAAGTCTGCTACTTACCACCTTTTCATTCTCAAGAAATTTATACAGCAGATCATCATAGCGTACAAGAACTGAAAAGAAAAACCAAAATATATATTGTTGATTCATTAATATATCTTATCTTTAATAATACATGTGACATAATTGGTTTATGTAGTTTTGTTACAAACTTAAAGTTTTGCTGTATGTATACACTACAGTACATATATGTCTAAGTTTCCCATAAGATATGTTGAGTTTGTAAAAACTGCATTTATATGCTAAAGGATTTAAAAAGGGATAAGCTTTAAAACATCATTTAAGAAATTGAATTTAATTCAGGTATCAATGATATCATGGAAAATTGGTCAATGAATGGTTAAATTACGAAAGTGTTATATATCTTGGGGATGGAGTGGAAAGGGGGGGGGGGGTAAATTAATTCCTCTGGAACATATTATTTATACAAAGAGAATTGAGGACTGACATCTCCAGTATGAAGCTTCTTTGACACTATACAATATAATTTTTGATGATTATTGGTGATAAACTAAAAGGCACTTGGAGGTTTATAATTTATCTATCAAAATAATTTAAATACCGGATACATACAATCATATAAGTAGACAAGGAAGTAATACAAAAGGAATAGTGCTGAAACGAATACCATAAATCAGTATTCGAATATTCGTGAGTACTATTCGATTCGTATTCGAATATTCGTAGACGTCATAGACAATGTATTAAGCATATATGATAGTTTGTATTACGAAGTGGGTGTATGTGTAGACTGCTTAAACATGTCAGTTCGAAGTTGACACTTAATGCATGAGCATCCATTGAATTGGGTGCGCATTTAATTTTTAAGCAAATAATAATATACTGATTTTTTAAAAATTTCCATCAACTACAATCAAAAGATTTATTACTTCTTTAATATTATACTGCACTCCTGACTCCTGTATGAGACCGATACCTAACTTCATAAGTCAGTCCAAATATTTCCGCCATGTTTGATATAGTATTAAACAGAAAACTGATAACGCTCATAACTCCGGAAATGTTCTGTTTATTTAAAAAAAAAACAAATTATATCGAGGTATCTTTTAAAAAAAACTTTCGATGTACCTTTCGATATTAACTCTCCGTAGCTCACACTCGTTCAAACAGTTAAGCAATTTTTTTCTTCAGCGTCTGACATGAATTGAAAAATCTAGAATGTTTGTCTCCGTTCGATGTAAACCCTGCTTTTACTTTCAAGGTAAACAAGCATGGCGGAAGAGTCTATTACTGGGTTAAGCAATAGACTCTACCAAGCATGGCAGTCATAGATGGCTTTATATTTACTTTCGTTCCGAGTAAAATGAAATAACACGATACTGCATAGTTTACAGTGCTTGATATGGATGTTTAACATGTGATCGAATATTCGAATGCTTAATATACATTCGAATATTAGAAATTTACTATTCATTCGCGAATATTCGAACATTCGTTTCAGCACTAAAAAGGAATATAATTATTCTTTGTAATACCATGAAAAAGAATGAGAGTATTATAGATTAAGTAACTAGTGTTTATTCTTTAAAACAAAACCGTCGATGGTTTGGGAAATTAACATATATATTCAATAATTATGGTGAATGATGATTATTATAATATGAAATGGTTTAGAGTTTAGACATTAGTCGTTACAGCTTGTTGTCTCAAAAATGTGATGACAATGGGTACAAATGAAAAGTCCAAAATAACTTCCATTAACCACTCTTACCTTGGCTGGACAATTCTTTCAACACATCATAACGCTCTTGGAGCATCTTGAACTCTTCGTGGTCCGTCATTCTGCAAGTCTGTCAGTTCAACCAGGAAGTGGCATCTCGATCCCGACTGAAAATGAAAAGTAGAGTCTTGTTTCAATTAACCAGTTTGTATAATATGCATGCGCGGATCCACATATTTTTTTGTGGAAGAGAGGCCAGAGTGACAGTTTTGTTTGCCAGATTACGAGGGCTATTTTTGGTAATTTTACAATGTGGATTTAACAAGTTAAAATTTTCCAGGATTGGGCCGAACTTATCCCCATGAACTCCATGCGCGGACGTAGACTAGAGAGGAGTCGGGGGATAGAGTCCAGGGCCCGGAAACTCTTTTTAAATCTCAATCTTATTTTAAGAATTCCCATAATAAAATTCGCAGGCGCTTGTTTCATACCAGAGGTGGATCCAGCAATTTGGAAAATGGGGGGGTTCCAATTGTTGAAAATCAATACGTGCAACATTCATTATCTGTCAATAAACAAGGCCTTTTGAACGTTTTCCGTGCATAATTTAATAAGCAGTTATCTCGTCAATATATCTTTTTTTATATCTATTTTAATATCAGAGTGCACTGCAGTTATTGAGCGTATTGGTTTAGGTAAGGAAGATTTACATAATTTCTAGCCTTAAAAAACATGTCTCCAGCTTAATAGAAATGAAAAAAAGTATAATTCAGACTAATTTCGACAAGCTATCATATAATTTTCTTTGAATTTTTCGTATAAAAACCGATTAAAACCTTTCAATCATAATTACTTAATTAAGTTAATTAACTAAAAAATACATTTGAAGGCAGCTTTTAAAAGTAAAACAAATGCATGTACATGTACTCGTATTGAGCGTCGTTTTACTCGATGGATTGTCAATTCAAAACTGTATGAACTATTTCCGATTTTTTTTTTAAAGAAATAGAGCAGAAAATACATTTTAAAAGTTATTATAAATCTGTGTTTTTAGCGACACTGCTTCAGTTTATGAATTTTTTTCCACGTGTTTACTCAAGGAAGTGAACACTGGATGCTGAAGAGGAGTATTTTTTTCGATAAAAAGATCGTTAGGGTTTCTTAATATAAGAAATACATGTCAATTATACTGTACGTTGTACGAAAATCTTAAAATAAGCAGTTTAATTTTAACAGCATTTAATTGAGACAACTACAGTATTTATATTCTAAATTGGAAAAATTGTCTGTGCATTACAAGTTTTCAAAAAAAAAGTCATATGTCCCAGAGAAAGGGGGGGGGGGTCCGACCCCCGGAACCCGCCAATGCACACAAGAGGTCTGTTAAAGACCCCTGTATGAAACAAGCGCCTGTGATAAAATTACTGAAAATAGGCCTTGAAACCCCTCTCCCCATTAAATTTTTCTATTGGCTAGATCCGGGCATGAACTCCCCTCTAGATAAGCGCATGTCATGTGTTTCAGCATATAAAGTAGGCAATGGGCAAATCTGAACGATCAGTACAAAACAACAATCATCATGCTATTTTCGTGAAGTTTGACCCAATCAATCAATTTTGATATCCCACCTAAAATTAATTTGTAGATTTTTTTATGATTATCATAAACTCAATTTTGTTCCAAAATAATGAAATTCTAAAACACACAGCTGAGTGAATTCGCTGATCCATTTGTAAAATTCTCTCTTCTCTCTCCCTATCTCTCTCTCCTCTGTCTGTCTGTCTGTCTGTCTGTCTCTCTCTCTCTCTCTCTCTCTCTCTCTCTCTCTCTCTCCTATACACTAAGTAAGTAGACCCATTTTAACGTGATCTTTCTCTTGCCTGTACCACTGTACATAAATTTTATATAAGTTTAATACATAATAAAAACGGAAGTTGAAGAAACTGTGATAACAATTTATTTACATGGAAACATCTGTGGGGTTAAAGCACTAAACAAATGTTAATAAATTCTAAAACTAATCTGTACAAAATCAGCGAATGACTACAATTAAGTAAATCATTAATTAAAAAATTGATTATTATAAATATATTCATCTAAAATCATAACTTCATTTACTGTACAATTTTTTTTCAGCACCATCTCAATAACTGGGATACGTAAAGATTAAAATCAAAATTTACATAAAAAATCTTATCAAAATCTAAGATACAACTTTTGTTGAATAAAAGTCACAACTAATTAAAACATTGTATGGTCATCAAGGATCTCTATAAAAATTTGGTCAAAGAGTCAGAAATCACAGTCCACAGTATACGACTTTAAGGAATAGAGCAAAAGGTCTTTAATATCGAGATATAGTTGCGAGATTGCGATGTTGCGCGGCTGCTTTTGGTGGTCTCTTTTTTCAGTTGCTGCTTTCACTGTCGCTCCCTCGGCGCCGTTTTCCATTTGTCAAGCGTCTTGTATGGAGGTTCGTGAGGCTGGGTGCGGAAAGTTCACCATCATTTTTCGGACAATAGCGGATCGTGTGGGCGTTGTCCCCAGAGACCCCACAGAGAGGGCACGTGTACTTACGGAGGATAGGGCAGCAGACCCGCCCTTCTTCATCCTTCAACACATGGCTTGAGTAGATGGCAACAGTTTCTCCGTTGTTTTTACAGAAAACGCACAATTTCTTTTGCTTGGCTTTTTTGGCAGCTCGTTTCCGTTCTTTGAATGCCAACACTTCGAGAACCACCGGGTTGGATTCTGACTGAACGGAAATGGACGAGTGTCTCCGAAGTTCTACCTGGTAGCTATCGAGTTCGTCCAGTTCGACGTCCCGTCCGTTATGTCTGAAGTCCTCCAGAGAGTCCCTCCGAATAACGTCCAGGGGGTCATAGGGTGCAAAAACCCCGTCACTGCACGGACCGACACACGGGCTACTCGAAAAGTTGGAACCAAAAAATTCGCCATCACTGCTGTTGTCGTCATGGAACGATGGCGAACAATTCATGAGGTGTGTGAGATTAGAGACCAGATCCTTGTTCCATGCTATGTCACTGAATCCCAGATAATCTTGGAATGGTTCGTAGGAGTCCTGGGGACACAGTTGTGTTCTGTACTGAGCCATCGTGCATTTCGAGTGTCCCTGTCTCACTGATCTGTAACGTTTAAATCTCGGATAGGGGCGGAGCTCTACTCAAACTGTCAGTAGTATTTCACGGATGGCTAATTAGAAAGCGTGAATAGTTTCTCAATTTTTGAGGAGACGGTGTGAATTGATTGGTCAATTGCGTTGCGAGGAGGTGACGAAACTATTTATGCTCAATTAGCGCGAACGGCCGAGCTGTAACAAACCTATTAGCTTATCAAAATATGAGAGAGAGAGAGAGAGAGAGAGAGAGAGAGAGAGAGAGAGAGAGAGAGAGAGAGAGAGAAGCACACCAAGGACTTTTATTAAAAAAAAAAATTAAAATCATGGGATTTTTTTACTAATTCATAAAAAAGAATATGATAAACGGATTTTTCACGTATAAAGAAATAAAATGAACTCACTTAATTACTTTTATTTCCAGTCTAAGGAGAAGAACTCTTAAAGAAATTGTTTCTTATACTTTTGTATGGTTTTTTTTTTACAATAAAATATGTTCAATATAAGTGAAAAATGAAATATTTGTAAAAGCAAAAGATATATCACAATACATGATAGTTAGATGAAGTTATGATCAGTAACTAGTAGTAGGTTCCGACAAATATGAAGAAGTTTCGTTGTTCCGTATTATTTAAAAATCAAAGATCTGCCCTAGCTCAGCTCCGATGTGGAATTCTCCCTTTACGTGTTGAAACTGGACGCTTTCGAAATGAACCTTTAACTGACAGACTCTGTGTTTTTTGTAATTTAAATGAAATTGAAAATGAAATTCACTTCATCCTAAAATGTACATTATATAATGATTTACGAAATTTACTTATTAGAAATACCACTGGCTCAACAAATTATGAAGAATTTGAATTATTCAGAACTTTAGTATGTACTTATCCCCGGCAATGCTCTCAATTTATTATTAATGCTCTAAAACTAAGAAAATCAAAATTTTCACGTTGACTTTTAGATATGTAATTTATATAACCAGTGACATATAGGTCCGATGGGCCGGGTGCTATTATCTTGTATTATTGTTTCACTGTATTATTGTAACATGCAAAATGCACATGTCACTATAATAAATGATTTACTTACTTACTTACTTTACTTATTTAAATTTTCGTTTATTATTTTCTTATAGAATATTTATCCTATATGTTTTGGAAAAAAACCCCAAAGATTATGGAAAGTATCCGTTCATGGGGAATATGTACATTTTTATTTATGTGGTTATGGTTCAGAGTTCAGACTATTCCCATATTTAATGCAAAGTTTTTACATGTGCATTAATAATTTTGTAATGAATAATTTTACTTCATTTTTAATTTTTTTAAGATAAAAGGGTATTAATTTAAATTTGTGATACCGAATTCGCCCGATGTGTTTGCAGAACAATATAACGAGAGCGCGTGAGCGCACCTCCAACGATATCCATTAATTTGTTTACTTTGTTAATTGGTTTTTACTCCTCTTCTTATTTAAATAAACATTAGATCTCTTGATTATAAGTCCCCTGGGAATTACTGAGTTCGTTGCGTGAGAATAAGAAGAACCTGTCTAAATATACAGAATAACCTTCCAATTTATGCTTGTGTGAAGTTCATGTATTTGCTGTACATTAAATTGTATCAGATGGCTTTGTTTGTTTATTGCAGGTTTAATTTGACTAAAATAAGAAGAAAACATGCACATTAATCCAATTTGATAAATGTAACTTGAACTTTACAGTACAGCGATATTTAATTCATAGGATACATAGATTTTTTAAAAACCTTTGTTAAAATCACTGTAAAATACTTAACGAAAAAAAAATGTAGACTATAAAAATGATATATCCTCGATTGTTTTCCCCAGGACCTGCGTTTTAGACCTTATCATCACATACTTTTGAATTTTTATTAAACAACCTAACAAAAATGACAGAAACAATAAATCGCACAATAAGCGCCGGTGAATTCTTCTAAAGTTCGCAGACTGAGGCATTGGTTATCGAGGGAACGTTTGACCTCAATCAAGGGGTTTCCGCTCGCCTTCGTGCTGCGCAATCCCCCGAAACTGTATCCCATTGATCTACAGGTGGTGGCTGAAAAGATGAATGAGAACTTTCCATCACCACTCCCCGCGGGAGAGTTCTGGGGGGCTAGGGGAGGGTCTCATCTCCTGTGTTCCTCGCACACTCTGTTTTTGTTCTACACAAAGCGGCGAGATGACCCTCGACATTTATTGCCCATTAAAATACACCGCTCTGATGAACCTCCATCGGCTGCAAAATAATTTTTGCATACTAGCATTGGTTTTGTTCCTTCTACATGTTGCTAATTATTTATATCAGTTAAATTTGAATTCATTTAGATGATAAATCTAAAATAATGAGTGAACGCGAAATAGATCTATAATTAGATATGTATAAAATATTGTCGTCATTTATCTTGCAAATATTCCTTCAAATGTATATATTACTGTACACAATGTTTCACAGTACTACATGTAATATGGCCGATAGTGGCCCTCATCATGCAGTACTGCATTTGGTAAAACTGCAAAGTATTTGTATCATGAAGACCCCAGACCCCCTCTCCCAAATCGACCATCGATCGCAAGTTACATAGTGTCCTTCTCCTTCACGACAAAATGACAAAATACAGGCACGTAGTCGGCGGGGGGGGGGGGGGGGCACTTTTTCGCACAGCAAACTTTTTTTTAAAAAGAAAAGGGAATATTAACCATCTCCTCACATTTTACGAGCATGTAAAATATTGAAGTGAGAGGAAGAAAATTAACACTACAAGTGAAGTTATGGGTACGGTACGCCATCACCCCCTCCCCTAGGGATTAGGATGTTCTTGATTTTGAGAAGTTGCAATTTTTCCTTTTTTTCTTTCGCTTGTCACTTTCTAAAACGATGCTACGTGCCTGAAATATATCAAAATTTAATTTTACAAATTATTTTTTCTCAGTGTCCGAATTTTTCAAGTAGAGGGTATGTCCCCTGCCTCAACCCCATTAATGATTTTGTTTAAAAAAGAAAAATTCCTGGATCCTAGAATGTTTAATAATTTTCAGCATTTATTAATTATCCTATCTAAATGTCTGAATGTCCCCTGGCATTATAGACATTAATGAAATTATTTACAATTTCACTGCATGATGAATTTACTGCGTGCTCTCTTTTGAGAAGTGGACAGGCATACTGTAGCCTATGTACACTTCTCAAAAGAAAATATTTACTGCGAAATAGTTAAAAAAAAATTGTTGAGAAAGTCATAATTGAAAGTGAAAATCTTTTTATAAAATTAAGATAGTTGGAGTTTCTTGTTTGTGTTTACATGTATATCTCTGAGATGAAAAGAATACACACTTGACACGT